>NW_021703778.1:19525971-19749222 GCF_005190385.1 Monodon monoceros
AGAGAGAGAGAGAGAGAGAGAGAGGGCATATGTATGTTTGTGGGATTAGATGAAACAGCTGAATCCTCTAGTTAGTACAATGTCAATAAATGATGTTCTAAAACAAATGAATCAAGATATAGTAATAGAGATATTTTGTTTAGAAACTTGGAAGTAAATACCAGAAGAAACAGTTCAAGGAGTTTAAAATGTATCCTCTTCGGAAGAGAAAATAAGAGTACTGGGGGAAAGGGACAAATGAAAACTATTATTCATTTTAAACCTAGTCTTACTATTTGATCTTTGAAACGACATGTAAGTATCCTGCTTTGATAAAAGTAAAGTTAAATTTAAAAATAAAGGGCTTCCCTGGTGGTGCAGTGGTTAAGAATCTGCCTGCCAACCCAGGGGACATGGGTGCGAGCCCTTGCCCAGTAAGATCCCACATGCCGCGGAGTAACTAAGCCCGTGCGCCACAACTACTGGGTCTGCGCTCTAGAGCCCGCGAGCCACAACTACTGAGCCCATGTGCCACATCTACTGAAGCCTGCACGCCTAGAGCCTGTGCTCCGCAACAAGAGAAGCCACCGCAATAAGAAACTTGCGCACTGCACCGAAGAGTAGCCCCTGCTCGCCGCAACTAGAGAACGCCCGCACACAGCAACGAAGACCCAATGCAGCCAAAAATAAATAAATAAATAAACTTATTTAAAAATAAATAAATAAAAATAAAGACCCATAAAAGTGTTCATGATGTACTACTAAGTACAGGAAGCTAGTCTCGGCGTAAAATGTGAATATGTCGTAGCTTTCATTTAAAACAACACAAAAACTAAGCATATACGTATATGAATTTATGAGTGGAAAGAAAAGTGAAGACTGGTAAACAACAAAATTTTAACATGAGCTACACCAGAGGGAGAAATGAAAGATTATCAAGGTGATGCCATAGATATTAACTTTTCCCATACTGTACATTTCTATGTCACTTGATATGTAATAATGAATGTATATTAATTTTTCTATTAAAAAATTAACAGAAACAGAAAACACTGAATACAAGGGATTAAACAGGGTAACATCTACGGATCCTACGGGTCTAATATTGTAAGAGTGTATGACTCCTGCCCAACTTCTACTAGAAGTCCAGACGTCCCTGATTACTGTAATGTGACATGTATCCCAGATGCGGCCACATGCACTCTTGGCAAATCTTTTAAAACCTCAAGTGAAGACATCTATGGATTCTAATCCAATTTGACTGACCATATACAAGCATGTAAAAAGCAACCGCCTTGGCTTCCCTGGTGGCACAGTGGTTGAGAGTCCGTCTGCCAATGCAGGGGACGCGGGTTCGTGCCCCGGTCTGGGAGGGTGCCGCATGCCGCGGAGCGGCTGGGCTCGTGGGCCATGGCTGCTGGGCCTGCGCGTCCGGAGCCTGTGCTCCGCGGCGGGAGAGGCCACGGCAGTGAGAGACCCGCGTACCGCAAAAATAAATAAATAAATAAATAAAGCAACCGCCTCCCAGATTTCCATGAGCTGAGAACCAGAGGGCTGCTACAGAGCAGACACCAGCACACAGTGAGCCATGAATGAAGGGAAGGAAGGTTCTGGAAGCCAGGAAAACTAGGCACAGGTCATGTGCCCATGTAGGCATGGCCCTGGATACCCTACCTGCTATGCTAGTTAATTTTCACAACCATAAAGAGTGTGATGAAGGCTCAAAGGAGTTCGAGATAAGCAGGAAGCCCCCATCTCTGGCACTCTCTCCTCCAAGAAAATTCACTGCCAGCAGCATTGGCCTCCCCTGGATCAAGAGAGTCGGTTTTCTAAGCGAGACAAACTCCCCTGCACAAAAGGAAGGGAAGAAGGCAGGCACATTTTGGCTACTCCCAGCTTGGGTTCAACATCTCTGAAGCAAGGAACACGCCAGCCTGATGGGCGCCCTGATGGTACCTGTCCCCTGCCACAGCCCTCACTGCTGTGGGCCAGGCTCTTTCCGGATCTTTCCAACACATCCCACTCCTGTGTCCTCACCTCTCGTCAGGCTAATGCAGGAAGAGAAAGCTCCTTCCTCCTTAGCTTTCCAAAACCTAAGTTTTCTGGCCAACTCAGGTTTAACTGACTTTACAAATGCCTCCCTGACCACTCTGGCCACACGGCTCTCCCTTCCTCTCTCCTTTTGGGGGTTAAGTACAAGGGCCCAGGAACCAAATCCAGCTCTCCACGTCCACTTGCAGGAAGACGGAGCAGAACATCAGAAGATGCTTCAGCGGAGGGGGGATGCAGGCTGGAGAGGGGCCTTGGGATCCAAGGAACATGACGGTGATGCACTCCGTGAGTTTTCTTTACGCCTCATCTATCCCAGATATAGAGCTGGAAAAGGTGGCAACTGGAAACGCCAACAGGTGCAAACTAAAAAGGCCCAAGGGAAGCCTGCTTTCTCTCTTGCCAAAGGACCGGGAAAGGGTCCTTGGCAAGACAAGACATGCAGACAACAGCCACACAACTCCAGCAAAAAAGCACAGGAAAAGTGGTGGCCTACCATCGCCCACCCCAGCAAAACCCAAGGAGCCTGAACGTCCATCCTTGCAAGACTGTCCCAAGATGCCCCAATACCTGCACCAGGTGGTGTCACGAAAGGCCAGGTGGGGAGTTGAAACTTTTGTCCCTGCTGGCCAGTAACAAGGCTTGTCCCCTCCAGCCTCCACCTCGGGCAGCTCAGTGGAGACCACGCAGGAGCCTACACTTTTCCCCCCACCTGGCAGTAAGGGCAGCCGCCTCCCAGGTGTCAGTGGAGGCCCAGTCCAACCTGGACTTCTCCCTACAACTGCCAATAGTCAGGCAGCACCTACCCACTTCTCCTGCCAGAGCAGTGTCAGCAAAGCCATCTAAAACAGAAGGTTTAAGTAAGATCCAAAGTCTCATAATATGAAAATGTCCAGTAATCTAAACAACAACCACAACAAAACAAACTTCTAGAACTCTAGGGAAGTTCAGCCAGGTCGCAGGATAAAAGAAATACTTGCAAAAATCAATTGTACATAGTCCTATATACTACCAGTGAATCCACGGGCACCGATAATTAAACTACAATACCATTCACAGTCACACACAAAATGAAATACTTAAGTATAAATCTAACAAAACATGCGCAGGGATTGTATCATGAAAACTACACAATGCTGATTAAAAGACTCAAAAAGATCTAAATACATGGAGAGACATACCATGTTCGTGGGTTGAAAAGTCCACATGGTAAAGATGTCAATTCTCCCCAAATTGATACGCTGGTTAACACAGTGCCAAAATCCCAGCAAGATTTTTTGTAGATGGAAACAAGATTATTCTAAAATGTGTATGAAAGGGAGCAAAGGGACTAGGATACAGCTAAAAACAATTTTGAAAAAGAAGAAGAAAGTGGGAGGAATAACACTTGATTTGAAGGCTTACTGTCTAGCTGCAGAATCAGAACTGTGTGATACAGGCGGCGCTGTAGGCATGCAGATCCACGGAGGACAGAGAATGCAGGGATAAACCCTCACAACTGAATGTTTTAAACAAAGGTCCAGAAGCAATTCAGTGGAGAAAGACAGTCATCTAAACACATGGTACTGGTGCAACGGAAGCGAAAAGCAAAAAAAAATTGAAGCAAAAGGCAAGAACAACAAGGTGAACCTTGAGCTGAGTCTCAACCTTCTACAAAAATTAACTCAAAATGGATCATGGAGTTAAATGTGAAAGTTAAAATAGAAAACTTTTAGGAAACAACAACAACAACAACAACAGGAGAAAAAACTTCAGGACCTAAAGCTAGGGAAAGAGTTCTTAGACGTTACAGCAAGAGCATAATCCATAAGATATATATATATATATAGATATATATAGATATATATATATAAAATTTAGACTTCAACAAAATTAAAAGGTTTTCCTCTGTGAAAGACCCTGTTAAGATAATGAAAAGACAAGCTACAGAGTGGGAAAGAAACATCTGCAAACCACATATCCAACAAAGGACTACTATTGGGACTATATAAAGAACTTTCAAAACTTAACCAATCCATGGGGGTTTGGGATTAGCAGATGCAAACCAGTATATGTAGAATGGATAAGCAACAAGGTCCTATTGTATAGCACAGGGAACTATATTCAATATCCTGTGATAAACCATTATGGAAAAGAATATGACATGAATATATGAAAATAATATATATATAACTGAATTACTTTGCTGTGTAGCAGAAATTAACAGAGCATTGTAAATCAACTATACTTCAATAAAATATTTAATAAGATTTCAAAAATTACTTCTTCCCTCAAAGTTAATGAACAGATCTCCCAGAAGCAAGAAACGCAAATTGCCATGCTGTGGGGTTCCTCATCTTCTGGCCATCACAGCCCCAAATCTGCCTATCACGCTAGCCGCTCAATCTCCTACTCCACTGAAAGGCTGATGCTAATTAATATATTCTGGGAAAAAAAAAAAAGATGAATGGTAATATTTAACATAAATGATGCCAATGTCAACAGTGGGGATTTCTGGACAGGTGGGATGATGAGTGTTTTTCCTCCTTTTGCTTATATACTTTTCCTAATTTGCTTTCTGTGAGCACAGATTGCTTTGGTCATTACAAAAAGAAATAAAACATTTCAAAACAAAACAATAGCACCAGTTAGTCCAAGGACTTAAAAATTATGTTTCCTTTGGTGCAAAAGTAACTTTACTGCAAAATACAAATGTATTTTCAACTAATAACCTTATTCCAAATCCTACTGGCTCCATGTTGCCATTGAGGGAAAATATCTTCCAGTCACCATGCTAACGAGAGGCTCCTGGTGAAATGCTTACGTGACTATTACACACCTTGAACTCCTGTGACCAAACAGAGACAATTTTGAAAAAGCAATCCCCAAACTAAATGTCCTGCTCCCACCTCCCCTGCCCCACCCCCCAAACACCCATTCTATGTATTACTTAGTTAGAGGATTAAATGAGCTCATATGTGTAAAGAGTTTAGACATTTCCAGTGTCTGCAGAACTGGAAGCATCATTAAACGATTACCGTCATTACTGTCCAGGATAACTGAAGTGTTGTTATTCACTCAATATTGAAACATTATGTAAGAAATACAATCTTGCAGTTTGCTCATAATCCCTACTTTCCTAATATGGAAACTAATTTCACTTCTTCGTATCTCCTTACCAACTTTTAACTATATCGTGAACACACACACACACACACACACACACACACACACACTTTTCCTCAGAGAATCTCCTTTCCAAAGAGGGGCAAAGAACTTGAACCATTTCCTTCTAGAAACCATACTTGACAGAATCAATTACTCAAATATATTTTCGTACTTAGATTGAGATGGAATACAAAAAGTGAAGAACCTCAATCAAGTGTCAAAAACAGTGGGTTGAGTTCCTTCTGCTTAAAACCATCGATGGCTCTGGTCACCTGAGGGCATCCTGCCCCATCCTCTCCTGCCTCTGCCCTCCCACCCTCCAGGGACACTCTCTCTTCGCTCTCAGGCGTCCTACAAGCCAGTCCTGCTCAGAACACCCTCCCAGTCCCCTCTCAGCTGCTTCTACGAACACTTAAAACCCACCTCAACCGCTGTCTCCCCCTGACCTCTTGCCTGAGAACCCCCGGGTCTGGGCCCCGCTGCACTGATGATTCGTTGGGAAGGCGTTGACCTCGCTGCGCTGTGTTTTAATGATTTGGGCACATGCCTTTCTTTTGGTTGATTCTCCCTGGTCAGTAGTTTCCAACACAATAATGCTATGGCTGGCACTCGAAGACATGAGACACACGTGTCTTTCTGTATTATCAGAGCAGTAGCCCCAGAGCACGTCCATGTTGGTTTCTGCGTGGGGAACGGGCCACGAGGGTGTGAGGACCACATAAGGCGGGGGGTGGGATGCAAGGTGCCACTGCTTTATCACGGTCTCTATGTAGGCTAGGTTAAAGCTTACAAAGAGACTAGGATCTAACCTGTAGGGAAAAGCGGGTGCCCAGCTACCTTTATTCCTGCCAGCCATCAAGGACGGAGGCACCAATGCCACACACCATCCTAGTCAGGCCTCGAGACAGAAAGAGGGACACTCATTCTATGTAGTAACCACATCCCCTAGAGACACCATCTCCAAAGATGAACTATTGTCATAGATTTGCCTTATAGGACTCACGTGGCCAAGACTAGACTAATTATAATTTTTTTTTTAATGCAATGACACTAACCACAAAGAACCTCTATAAAAGTTTTCCTCTGTCAACAGAACCACGGAAATTTTAGGTCTATAGGTGTTCTGGAAATCAAACAGCTCCAGCCCTCCACTGCACAGGTGATGAACTAGCGTTCAAAGTAAATGGAGCTGCCCAAGGTACCCCCACCATGTCCTGAACAGAAGAACCACCTTCCTCTCTCCGCCAAGGTCGTCTTCTTCTTCTACTAGGACGATGGGAGGAAAGCCAGCTGTCTCTTGCCCCTGATCCAGTGAACTTCCTGATACAGCCAGGGCACGATTAAACTCACAGGTTAAAACTCAACTTCAGGGCTTCCCTGGTGGCGCAGCGGTTGAGAGTCCGCCTGCCGATGCAGGGGACACGGGTTCGTGCCCCGGTCCGGGAAGATCCCACATGCCGCGGAGCGGCTGGGCCCGTGAGCCATGGCCGCTGAGCCTGCGCGTCCGGAGCCTGTGCTCCGCAACGGGAGAGGCCACAACAGTGAGAGGCCCGCGTACCGCAAAACAAAACAAAACAAAACAAAAACCAAAAAAACTCAACTTCAAACAGCAGACGTATGAACACACCAGGGGAGGCCAATCCTTCCCTCTGCCCAGAAGTTACTTCTGTTCCTCAATGAGGCTTCTCCATAACCCTTGAAGGTGTTTTGTCATCTCTTTTCCAGCTCAGAGTTTTGAAGTGGAAGCTCACTGAGAAGAGCTCACAGGGGCATCTATGTGAGGTCCAAGGAGGAGGGAACATGGAAGGCAAAAGGCCACCATCTTGTCACAAAGCATCGAAGAGCTAAGGAGAGTCTTAAGATAAATAACATCATTTTCACCACTGTATCCGAGTTCCCTTTTTATCAGCCTCTTAATGGTCCAGCCTCAGACACGAAGTGCCCAGTAAAGTGGGGAAACAAGGCATTATCAGGATAACCTGGGGCAAAAAGAAACTCAAATGACATTCTCTTGAAGCGTCCAGGGAATTGGCGGTGCAGGGAGGATGGGGTCCATTAGTTGGGCAGGTAGTAGAGATGTGTTCTCAGGAGCGGGGCTGAGCCTCCTCACCAGGAAGCAGACATGTGTGGCCAGAGTAATCACGGATTAGTTTCCAGAAACCAAAGAAACCGGTGAGGGCAGGGCAGCTGCAGGAGGGGGAACAGTAGAGCTTCAAAGTGGGAAGGAAGCTCTTCAAGGCCCCAGGAAGCCTCTGTTGCATTCCTTCCAGGGATGGGCAGAAGCCTGTGGCTAGTAGTTTTGATGGTATCTCCCAGGTTCTCTGCACTTGGATGGGGTCCAAGGGTCCAGGGCCTCATTCTCAGCTCTGGAATGCACCACTGAGCAGCCAGCAAAGGGTAGTGGTTAGGACACTGGGAACCGATGCCTACATTCAACTTCTGGTCCTGATACTTTTTGAGTGACCCTGGACAAATTACTAAATATCTCTGTGCCTCAGTTTCCTCATCAGTAAAATGGAGATCTCGTAGGTTTATTGTTTGGGTTTATATACGAAATATTTGTGAGAGTGTCCTGTATATATTAAGTGCCACGTAAATGTTTGCTCTTATTATCATTTCCCTCAGGGGTTCTCAGGTCTTGACTCCTATTAACCAAACTCACAGGAAACTGATGTATAAGCCAGAAAGTCAACGCATAATTTTGAACTGAGACTTATAACCAAGGAGATGGGAAAAGTCAGATCAATTGGATAGTATATTTTCATTCAAGCAAGAAAAGTCTACTTAAGAAACCAGATTAAGATTAAAAGGTTGCTTTCTGAGCCCAAAGTCAAATCATCCAACTGAGTGGTCAAGCAGAAAAGAAAGAGAGTCATCTTTCCAGACCTGAGATGTGCTTGCCAAGAGGACTGACTCTTTATGCTCAAACTCCTCCTTTTTGATATTCCATTACATGTTAAGGATTGGGAAAGTTGGGGGTTCAGCTTATTCACAGTAAGACAGCGGGTCTTTCTGAGAGGCAGATGACAGAAAAGGGGACTCCTCAGCACGGGGAAGAGAAAGCACCCAAGAACCAGGGGGGTGCCCACGGAGAAGGGGAGAACACCAAGATTCTCCAAGAGCAGCTGCACTGAGGACAGCACACATAGTGCCACACTGCTTACAGCAACGCTACAGGAAGTTTGTGACCTTGAAACCGGAAGCCATCTGCCCATCTCCGCTTTGTCAGCTGGCCACCCTGCCATGACCCCTGAGGTCAGGCTGGTGAGCTTCTCTTCCCAATCGGAATTCAGGGACCTCAAGTTGGTGGCTTTACATCAGCCGTGTTGGGAGTGTCTACCCCACAGACACGGGTAAAGGCTACAAGAGAGCCGGTTGTTGAACACTGGCCAGCACACCACTGGGCTGCTTCGCCACCACTTGCTGAAATAGCCCGTATGGAAGCCAAACGACTTCACTGTCACTAGATCCAGAGGATACCATCTAATCTTTATTTTTCTTGAACTCTCCAGCGTGTTGACAGTCAATCAATCACTTCCTCCCTCCCAAACCTCCTCTCCTCCTAGATTCTGAGACTCTCTGATGACTTTTCTTTTGTTTCTAAGCACATTTTCTCAGGCTCTACAAGATTCCCTTCCCCCACCAGGCCCTGTCATGTTGGCGTTCCCACAGTTCTCTCCCTGGTCATTGCACTGTGTCCTTTAAGACACAGCTGGGCCATTGCTTCCTCCAGGAAGACCTCCCTGACCGGTCTGGTCTGGGTGATGCCCATTTCTAGAACATTCCTGTCCTTTCTGCCATCACAGGTGAATGTCCGTCTACTTGTGTAATCCCTCCTGCTGGAGGGTAAGAACCTGGAGAACAAGGACTTGGAACCACAGCAAGAACAATAAAACCAATAATGACAAACGGCTGTTCCTGGCGCTCATGCTCTACCTGGCACCAGCCCAAGGGCTTTGCATAGATTATTCCATTGACTGTTTATGCCAACCCTATGATTTCTCCCAGGAGACACCTGACACGCGCAGAGTTGGAATAACTTGCCCAAGATTACACAGACCGATGCGAACCTTGACGGGCAGGCATGGAAGCCGATGTCCTCAACCATTGCCCCACGGTGGCTCTTCCAGTTGGTGCAGCCCAAGAATTTGATTCAACGTATGTATGAGGAACAAAGAGAGGAATGGAGAGGCAGGGGATCTGATAAAAGTAAATGTCCTGTTATTTCAATACAAGTTCATGTTTATAACATTGTTGAATAAATGAAGTAGCCCCTAACTCCAATTTACTTGGTTCTTTACAACTGCCATTTCTCAGGCCAATGGGGCTGGATTTTTATACAGTAAAACACAACTGATGGTTCCTTCTTCACCGGCTTAGTGAAAGTATTAGTGCAGCATGGAAGAAGGAAAAATGTTACTTACAACATGATCTTAAATCTTTCGACACAAACAGCAAAACACTGTACACTACGAAAATGGGCTACGAATTCCATTGGTCCATTGTCTCCATGTATTTTCTCTAGTGAGTCTGTTTTGTTTTGTTATTGACTCTCAGGTTACCCCCCAAAAAATAAAATAAATAGTGCCCTTTGGGTCTGAACTCCTGTTAGTTTTAAAAGCAAAAGCATCTTTGTGTTTGGGTAGGAAAAAGCCGTGATACACCAGACCAATCTGCAAAACTGGGCCTTGCTTCGGATCCTGGGGGTGACTACAGGCTGCCAGGCACTTGCCAGAAGGTTTGTGCTTTGTGTCTGCGGCTGAGGCAGCACGTGCTCCGGGATGCTAAGAGAGTACACACAGCGCAGAGAGATGTGCCTGGGAAATGAACACAATGCTAAATGGCCCAGGAGGTTTTCCGAACTCCTCTCATTACAAAGCCCACAATGTCTCTCAAGAGCAATCTTCCCTCTATGGTAATGCTGTGGGATAGTTTATTAGAATGTGTGCCATCAGCCCTGGAGTCTCCTCACCAATGGAGGGAACGGGACATGTGGGTGATGGGTTTTTACTTGGCTTTAAAGCCCAAGAGGAAATGGGGGGAAGAGAAAGAGGGAAGAGAGACAGAGAAGGAAGGAAGGGAGGGGAGGGAGGGAGGGAAGTGGAAAAGGAGGAAGGAAGAAAGAAGGAAAGAGAGAGAGAGAAAGAGGAAGGAAGAAAAAGGAGGAAAAAGAAAAAGGGAATGGAGAGAAAATAAAAGTCAAGTCACTGGGAACGTCTACTCTGTCCAGGCTGAAGACCTTCCCACGCCAGCCTTGTGTTGGGTCCCAGGAATGGGGTCCCTGAGATGATCCCTAAAGTGTAATTCACCAGGGCCTTGACTTCCTTTAAGAAGAGAACGACTACATGCATCTCTTCTCACTGAGCACCACTGCATGCTCACTGAGAGCCAGGGTTTGTCTATTTTTCCGTCTAACTGGGAAGACCCAGCTCACAGGGTTGCTCGACTCCCTGTGTCATTCAGGTGAAGCATATTGAGTCACATGTCATGCGTGCGACGCGACCGAGGATGTGCTCTCGTATGGACAGCAACTCTAAGAAGTTCACTCCTCTGGCACCATCACCACCCAAACGAGAGTTAGTAGGTGCCAAGTGCTCTCAAAGCACTCCCGGGTTTTAGGGAACCAATACATAACATCTCTTCCTTCTCTTCCTAAGTTTAGAAACAAGAGAAAATGAGTCAGAGGAGACACACACCGAGGATGAAGATGAAAACGTGAGCTCTGTTCCTGAGAAGCGAACTGGACCTTGAAGGTGGCTAATACTGGCCCCTGAATTCTGCAGCCCAGCCCTCCGAGCACTGGCCCCAAAGCCCAGCGGCAGGCTCTGCTGAGGCAGGATCAGAATGCACGTCCCCTGAGGACGCATGAGGCCCAGATGGGGCCACGCCCAGCGCTCAGGTCCCCCCTCCCTCCGGGCTCTCCATCACCCCCTCGGCTTCTCCTCCCAGGGGAAGGGCGTGGAGAGAGGCAGGGCAGAGCCTCAGGTGAGCAAGCCCCGGGGAGGCGTTTTCCCATGTCAACCTCAGAAACGCTCTACCAGGTAGGACTTTCAGATCTCCCTTTACTACTGACGGGCGAGGCTTACAAAGGTGTGGACAAGGGTCCAAGGTCACCCAGGCAAGAAGGGAAGCAGGATCCGCACCAACCCTGCCCGAGGTCAGCGCCTCTGCTGCCAGTCCTACCCCAGCAGTGAAACTGAGGCCCCAGTGATCAGATAGTTTGGCCAAACACCGCATATCCGTAGAAGAAGGAAGAGAAAAGACTACATGCAATGCTATTTTCTGATCAATCACGTAGATCTTTTCATTTAATAGTTTCGTTTCTCTTACCTTCTATCATCCAAGGAGAAAAATGAGCCTTGACTGATCATTAAAGATTTCATTTGCAAAGTGATTCTGCCGTCATGAGAAACCATTCCACATAGCTGCGTGTGACCTCTATGTATATTCTCTCCCTCGGAGGTCAGGAGTTAGAGACTTGTCTGGGCCACAAAATTGTGAAAGGGCTCCCACACATCTAAACGCACCTCAGAGTTTTCGGATTCCTCATTTTAAACTCCCCCAGACCTCCCTAAAGATGATCAGTTCACGAGATTTCACAGTACTCTCCCCGTTGGCATAGGATGTCAGCAGAAGAGCTAGTGACTTTCTAGGACTATTGGAGAAGGTTTTGAAGGTAGAAACATGGAAGGAGGGGGAAGAAAGATGAAGAATACACAGAAGATGCACCTAGAGATTGTCATACTGAGTGAAGTAAGTCAGACAGAGAAAGACAAATACCATACGATATCACTTAACACGTGGAATCTAAAAAAACGGTAGAAATGAACCTATTTACAAAACAGAAATAGAGTCACAGGTGTAGAAAACAATAAACTGGATAAATTGGGAGATTGGGATTGACACATACACACTACTATATATAAAACAGATAACTAGCAAGCTACTTTATAGCACAGGAAACTCTACTCAGTACTCTGTAGTGGCCTATATGGGAACAGAATCTAAAAAATAGTGGATACATGTATATGTATAACTGATTCACTTTGCTGTATATCTGAAACTAACACAACACTGTAAATCAACTATACTCCAATGAAAATTAATTTTAAAAAAACAGTACACAGAAAATGGAACTAATACAAAAAGGTAATTATTTACTGAGCATATACCACAGGTCAAGTACTGCTGCTGCTGTTTTATGGGTATTAATTCACCTAATCTCACACCTTCAGGGTAAGTGCTACTATTAGCCCATTTGTACAGATGGAGAAACTGAGGCACAGAGACGTGAAGTAATCTGATCGCTCGGTCTGTGAGTAGGTGAACCTGAATGTGCACCAGGCAGGCCTCAGGGCCTCCCCTCGACTACCAGGTCACAGCATCTGACCACCAAGCACGGACACACACCGGCCTTCAGAGGGGAAGACAGCCTCTTCCCTTAACCCTTCTTCCCACTCGTCTTCAAGGAAAGGAGGGCAAATGAGATGGAAATTCATTGCCCTTAGTTGAGGAGTGAAGAGCAAGGCTCTACATTACTGCTAAGTTTCATATATTTCTTCTCCCCTTTGTCAGTGGTCAGCTGGGTTACCAAGCCCTGGCCTGGCCATCAGGTACATGAAAAGGTGCCCAACATCACTAATCACCAGGGAAACGCAAATCAAAATCCCAATGAGATACCATCTCACCCCTGTTAGGATGGCTATTATCAAAAAGACAAGAGATGACAAGTTCTGGAGAGGATGTGGAGAAAAGGGAACCCTCATACACTGTCGGTAGGAATGTAAATTGGACAGCCACTGTGAAAATCAGTGTGAAGTTTTCTTAAAAAACTGAAACTAGAACCATCATATGATCCAACAACCCCACTCCTGGGCACGTACCCAAAAGAAGTGAAATCAGGATCTCAAAGAGCTATCTACACCCCCATGTCGACTGCAGCATTATTCACAACATCCAAGACATGGAAACAATCTAATGTCCATCAACGGAAGAATAGATAAAGAAAATGTGGTAGATGTGTACAGTGGAATATCATTCAGCCACTAAAAGAATAAGGAAATCCTGCCACTTGCAACAAGATGGATGAAACCTGAGGCCATTATTCTACATGAAATAAGTCAGACAGAGAAAGACAAATGCTATATGGTCTCACTTATCTGTGGAATCTAAGAAAAGCTGAACTCATAGAAGCAGAGACTACAGTGGCGGTTGCCAGGGGCTGGGGGAAGGTGGGGGACATGGGGAGATGTTGATCAAAGGGTAAAAACTCTCAGTTATAAGATGAATACATTTGGGGACCCAATGCACGGCACTGAAGTGTAAGTAAAAGGCTCTATTTAATAATACTCTATTATATACTTGAAAGTTGCTAAGGGAATAGATCTTAAATGGCCCCACTACAACAGCATAAAACCTGGTAACTACATGAGGTGATGGAGGTGTTAACTAACCTTATCGTGGTAATCACTGCACGATATATACGTGTATCGAATCACCACTCTGTACACCATCAACTTACACAATGCTGTATGACAATTACATGTCAATAAAGCTGAAAAAAGAAAGAACCGGCCCATCCTAAGAGTAAACGGGCATTCAGTCTCTGGGGTGGCAGGCAGGAGTCTGACTTACGGGGACAGCACTGGGCTTGAATATTTGCAAAAGGAGCCTCAAGTTCCTCATCTTCAAAATGAGTGAGATATTATCTAACTCCCAGCATCCTTCCGGTGATGAAAAGAGCTCATTTGTACAACGCGCTTAGTGCTCAGTACTTGACATGCTGCAGAGAATCGGTGAATGGGAGCCGTTATCATACAAACCGCAGGGGTGACACAGAATGTGTGTATCCTCTGGGCTGGCTCGGGTCTAGGAGTAGATCAGGGGCTGGATGGGGAGGACATTTCCCACACTCAAAAATCATCAGGAAGCCACGAGTTAAAACCCCTGCCTTCCAGCAGAAGCCTCGCCTTGGGAGGACCGACCACGGTTTTCACAAGTATCTGGAAGATCTTGGAGCCGAAGCCCTTAGCGACTGCTGTGCTGTCTTAAGAACCTCAGGGCGAGCTCAGCCAAGCATGTTAAGGGAAATGGGCAGAGTAGGGCAGTGTCGAGAGGAGCTGGTTTATTTGTGAATTATCCCACATCCTAGTCTCTCTGAGACCCAGATCGTCTGCCTCTGGATGCTGTTCTATTCGTGAGGCGTCCACGGGGTAGAGAGAAAGCAATGCGTGGGTCAGAGGACCCGGGATCCGAGGTCCAGTGGTCCCTTCCCTGCATGACCCTGGTTTAGTCACAACCTCTCTGCTCAGCTGTGAAATGAGGATAAAGCACTGGCTTTCACTCGGAGTAAAGAGCAATTCTGGTTACTTTCCACTCCAAGTTGCATGGCTGAGAAACACAGAAAGCGTTTCCGTTTGCCCTTTTCTCCACACTTCCATCTGCCCCTAGCAGTCAGGACTCCGGCTACCCCTGCGATGCCCACGTCTGCCCTGTGGCTCCCAGCCCCCTGCCTCTGCTCAGATCCCTGCAGGCTGGCCGAGCACAGCTGCTGGCATCAGCCCCTCCAGTTCTGGGCCCCAGGGAGAGGCCAGGCTGTTTTCTTTTGGTTTCCCAATAACTGCTGTTTCCAAGACTTCCCTGCCAAAGGGAGAGGGAGGGAGGCGGCCACAGAGAGCCATGGCCAAGGGCAGCCCAGGGCAGAGGCAGAACTGCGGGCCACAGGCCACGTGCTCTGCACCTCTGCCGGAGGGCCTCCCCACCTTCACCGCCGCCCTTCATCAGCTCCCTCCTGAGAACTCCCTCGTCTGAATCGTTCCTCTGAAGGCAGTGGACAGGAATCACATTTGAGAAGTTCTGCTTGAGACACAGCATTGGGGATGGAGAAGAGCTGCTGGGCGTCAGAGGGGGGGGCCCGTGAGTGGCCTAGAATCACCAGGTGCTGGAAAAGGAAGGGTGGCCGGGGGCAAAAGGATGTTGACAGGTGGGCAGGGTGAGCAGACACCAAGGCAAACACTACCTTTTGCCCAGGGCCAGTTCTGACCAAGGCACGTGTGTCTGTCCGCCTCTCTCTTATACACAGACACACAGAGACATGCACACACACACACTCACACACAGCTTCTTCCCACTCTCTCACCCTGCATTAGAAGCCACATGGTTCACAGGGAGGGGCCCTGACCTAGGAACCCAGACACCTGGGTTCTGGCCCCAGGTCTACCACGTCCTGGTCCCACGGCCTTCATCTGTCCAGAGCTCAGGGCTTTTTTTCTCTGTAAAATAGAAACATTGCACCGGGTCAGTATTCTCCAGAGTGGAGCTCCACGTACACTAGTGTCCAGGAAAAAGGATTCTGAGGCTGACGACGTTTGCAAGCCCCTCGCACTCCAGTACCGGGGCACCCCCTCCTGCTCCTGGAGAGTCACACCCTTCACTTCCCTGTACTCCTGACACGTGATACATGAATATACATTTGGACAGTTATTCAGAATCTGAATCCCTAGAAATGCTCACCAGTTATAGGTGGCAAATTATTACTATTCTCAGGAATGAGTCACCTGGAGATAATTAAGACTGATGCCCAAATTCCTGATACCCCCTGAACAGCATCAAACAAGAGCTTCTAGAAAGTTCTCCCGAGAAGCTAACCACACGGATGATGTCACAGGTGAGGCAGAAATTCAGTTTGCCGTGTGCCAAGCACTCGGCTAACTAGTCAAATAGTCACTGTATGGTACATATTTTAGTACATTTACATATTACTGTCCACCGTCCTCAAAGATGCTGGCACTTGTACTATTCCCTGCACCCAATTTCCACCAGCCTCGGGGTTTCTACCCAAGTTGTCTGCACAACACCCATCTCATAGCATCTGTGTTGCTACATTCGTTCACCCTGAGAAACAATTCAGTACCAGACACTGGCTTGACTGGGTGCGAAGAATTCAAAGATACGTGAAAAAGGATCCGGGTCTCAGAAGGTGCACCTTCCACCTGAGGAGACAGGTAGGTAACTAGTACTCATGATGGAACGTGATGGCTGGCAGGCACCTGAGGCATGCAAGGTGAACTGACATGACTTAACGAGGTCAGTGATGCTGAGGGTGAGAAGAAAGCCCTTCTAATGCCTGAAAGTAGTGTTTATACCCTGTATCTCTGAGGACTGAATTGAGACTCCCAAGTAAGAAGTCACCTCACTGGGAATGTACATTGATGCAACCACTATGGAGAACAGTGTGGAGGTTCCTTAAAGAACTAAAAATAAGAGTTACCATATGACCCAGCAATCCCACTCCTGGGCATATAACCGGAAAAGATGAAAACTCTAATTTGAAAAGATACATGCACCCCAATGTTCACAGCAGCACTACTTACAATTGCCAAGACATGGAAGCAACCTAAATGTCCATCGACAGATGAATGGATAAAGAGGAGGTGGTACATATACACAATGGAATATTACTCAGCCACAAAATAGAATGAAATAATGCCATTTGCAGCAACATGGATGGACCTAGAGATTATCATACTAAGTGAAGTCAGACAGAGAAAGACAAATACCATACGATATCATTTATATGTGGAATCTAAAAAAAGGATACAATTGAACTTATTTCCAAAACAGAAACAGACTCACAAACATAGAAAACAGTATTACGGTTACCAAAGGGGAAAGCAGGGGGAGGGATAAATTAGGAGTTTGGGATTAACAGATACATACTACTATATATAAAACAGATAATCAACAAGGACCTACTGTATAGCACAGGGAACTAGATTCAGTATCTTGTAATAACGTATAATGTAAAAGAATCTGAAGAAGAATATATATACGTGTAACTGAATCACTTTGCTGTACCCCTGAAATGAACACAACAATGTAAATCAACTATACATCAATAAATTTTTTTTTTTAAAAAAAGAAGTTACCTCACTCCACACACCTGCCAGGTCAGGGACACCATGAGATTTAGAGATTTAGAGTGTCATGTGTCATTGCCATGTGTCTTAAGATAAGGACCAACCAGAACAGAATGGGACAAAACTTGTCATAAAAGAAAAACTTGCTTCCACTGTTTACAGGACACAGAATGCTTGTGGGCAGAAGTTCAGGCCACAAAAGACTGATAAAGGACTTAGAGATCTCTGAGCAAACAGCCTGTCTGGTCAAGTAAATGAGAGGGAAAATTCTTTCATTATCGGACATTTCAGTTGCTGAAAGAGAGACATGACCACACTTCACCAGATCAACATTTGCTAAACAAAGGAGCCTGGAATTTCCTAGGAAACAAAACACATGCTCACTGGCCGCTCCATATTTTGTTTAGAAAACAAAAAATAAAAATGTGAGTGGATTGCAGAGTATAGACTCTTTTGAGGTTTTGCCTGGAGTTAAACAAAGCATTTGAGTTAAAACGCAGGGGCCACTCTTTTGGTTGTTTGTTTCTGAAGTTGCCCTCGAGTGGAGGAAGTCTCAAAGAGAGTATTTAATCAGAACTGGGGACACCCACCCAGCCTGCCACTTAAGCAGCAAGAACTGGAGTCAAATCGACTTCAGTGAATAGTCCTCCTCTTTTTTTTTTTTTCCAGTTGGGTATTTTTACAAATTTCTATTGTTCTGTTTGTTTGCAAAATAAGGTCACTTGTTCAGAACAGGCTTTTTGCCTAATGTATGCACATCCAAGCATCCCCTCGTTGGTAGTAAGAGATTTATACAATCCCGGAATTCGTCTCATCTCCAGAGGCTAACACTGGGGAAGCCCCAAGCCCTCCCACTAGAGCCCTTCGGGAAACTGTGTTAATACCTATGGGTGGGGGCATCATATGTCAGTGCCAAGAGCTCGCAAGTGCTCATAAAACACCAGCATCTCTCGGCTGGAGAGATGAGGCCAAAGTGTCAGGATTCTCCCAAATCTGATCATGCTCCTGTCTCTACCAAGTAATAGGCTTGTCATGAAAGGGACTCAGTGGGAGGGAACAGACAAGCTTGCAAAGCAAAAAGGTTCCGTCTTTTCTTCTCATGCTCGGTCAGGATGACCGCTCCTTTGAGGCACTGCACCACCTACTCCCGTGATGCCAGCTGCGAACGATGAAGTCATGGAATCACCCAGGATCCAGGAAGCCAGACGTTCTCTCTTCTCTACACTCCACCCCACCCCCTCCAGGCTCCAGGAGTCCACAGTGGTTAAATAAGGACCTAGAGGCCTCAGCACCTTGCCTCCCTGAACTGACTGAATCTCCCCCCATCAACTCTCAAAATGCGGCAGGGACAGGGAGACCCTCCTATGTCCAACACTCTAACCCAAAACTTGACCCATAATTTTACAACGCAAGAAAACGGAACGACTGGTCCAAGTAATAACAAAAAGATACTAAATCACTATCACTGCTCAATTAATAATGATGATAAACACTTATTACCATGTGAACCCAGACAACCCCCAGACACATCTCTGGCCTTCCCTAATTTATGGGGAAATTGTCTCCCCTTTCTCAATTCTATGACTATCCACGCATTTTTTTTTCAATGTATTTTATTTATTTATTTTTGGCTGCGTTGGGTCTTTGTTGCTGCTGCTCCGCGCAGGCTTTCTCTAGCTGCGGTGAGCGGGGCCTACTCTTCATTGCAGTGCACGGGCTTCTCGTTGCGGTGCCTTCTCTTGCTGCGGAGCACGGGCTCTAGGTGCGCGGGCTTCAGTAGTTGTGACACACAGGCTCAGCAGTTGTGGTGCACGGGCTTAGTTGCTCTGCAGCATGTGGGATCTTCCCGGACCAGGGCTCGAACCCGTGTCCCCTGCACTGGCAGGCGGATTCTTAACCACTGTGCCACCAGGGAAGCCCTATCCATGCATTCTTTTGAATTACTAAACAGTGTACACATTTTTGCTAATTCCAAAGTAATTGTTTTCTCAATCCTCTCCCTACGCAACTGCCCCCCCTCAAATGCAGAGATTACAACACATCACACATATTGAAATATTTTGGACTGTGTAGACCTAATGAAAATCGATTTGATATATCCAGGCATCGCTCATAGAGCAGACAGCATGTCATTCACAAGACACTCATTAAAAGATTAACCAGCCTCGGTGTACCTTGCTCCCACCCAGGGGCCATCTCTGGTCTACAGAGATCCAATCAATCGACAATCTACATGCAAAGAAAGTTTCAGGAACCCATAGGTAACGAATCCTTCCGTCTTGTCTTCGGCCCTATAGCCCAGACCATATTACAAAGATCGTTTGCATTCAGCATTGCTCTATGACAACAAGCATTTCGTAGACTATGGCAGAAGAGCACCCAGGGATTTAACTTCTCAGTGGGTTGTTCTAAAATCTGCAGGAACTAGACTATCCCCAAACACATACCATTTTCTTCTGAAAACGAGTTTGCTTCCTGAGATATGAAGGGGGTGCCGGGCACAGAGTCGGTACTCAATAAACCTTAGTTCAAACTGCTTTGGATCTCAGGGCGCCTCTGTTTCCTTTGGTCCCCTCTTTGGATAAAGCACACATTGATGCATCTTGGGAGGTCTTTATGGGCAAAATATCTGCATCATTCAAATGTGATCCTGCTGGAGAGCAGCTGTAGGAAATAAACAGGCTGAAGTGGGAGCCACACGGAATCACACGGTCCGAGCAGATGAGCTGCCATGATGGCAGACCACGGGTGCACATGAATAATGGAAAAGCAATCAAATATCCTGCAGTATTTTCATTTTCACAGCAGGGACCCAGGTTCAGCTATTGCTTTCATGTGGCAATACTGAGAATCAAAGCATGAATGAGGTCTTTCTGAAGCTAATAAGCAATTATCTTTCACCAAAGAAATGTGATTAGAGTGTCTGCATAGGAAGACGTTCTGTAACTTACAAATGC
Organism: Monodon monoceros; assembly: GCF_005190385.1. Lineage (NCBI taxonomy): Eukaryota > Metazoa > Chordata > Mammalia > Artiodactyla > Monodontidae > Monodon > Monodon monoceros. The sequence goes on from NW_021703778.1 coordinate 19,546,022, forward strand.
ACGTGTTTCACAGCATCGTCTCTCGTAACGGGAGCTCTTCCTCGGCTCCTGGACTGCGCGGTGTTTCTCTTCTGCAGCACCTAGTACAGTAACATCCGCAGGCAGTGCTGGCAAGTACTTGTTGCTGTTGTTTGAAAATGATGCCAACAGCGGCATTACATCCAAGTAACCGTCCCAGGTGTTCTGATCACGGAACACACCTCCCAGAGATCTGGTTGGAGTACAGATAAAGCTACCCAGCTCACAACCACAAACATCAAGCTTTCTTTGTCTTTGGAGAGAGAAGAACAGCTGAAGGTAGATGGTGAATACAGACACTCCTCTGGGCAGCCCAGGAGAACAGGCAAATGGGCGCCAAAGAACTGGACAAGGATATGAATGAAGCAATCATCTAAAGCCGGGATGGCTACAATTTCCAGGAAGGATCTGGCTCTCTCCACATACCACCAATTAGGAAACACCTGGGCCATAGATGTGCCTCCCTGTCAGAAGAAAGGTACCCGTCTCTGCTTATGGTTTAGCTCATAACCACCTCCTTCCAGGGCAATAACTTCACAGCCTCCCCATCACTTACTGAAGTGCCTCCCAGAAAGGGAAATGCTGTTCCCTCCAGATGGTAAATGCATCTGTGGGAGGAGATTTTTAACCCCGGAAGGCCAACGACCTTGAGTTACAAGAGCTGTGAACTCCAGGACACCCCCTCAAAAATGCCCTGGCCTCCATCCCTGAAAGTTCAACTTTAAGTTTCCATAGCTGGAACATCACTGCTGGATTCGGTTCTCAAGGGGGAGCCGCAGATGTCCCACCGACCATCAGGGCATTACAGAGTCAGCTCAGCGCCTTGTGTTCAAGAAATCAAACAGCAGTCACCACAGAACCCAAGTGTGATCTGCAAAATGGTTGTTTTGTTGTTTTCTTCCAAACAGACCCTGTTCCCCCGACTGCTTGAACCCTACTGAGGAGAAGTGCTAAGCTTCCCCACAAAGCTGTGAACTCTTATGGGGCAGGGCTGTGTATTTATAATACAGTATCCCCACAGATGGGCGCATGGTAGGGGCTCAATACATGTTGAACGAAGTCGACCCCAAACCCCACAGATAACTCAATAGCCTCATCTTAACTTAGCATTTATCTTCTTTTTTTTAAGCATTTATCTTCAACATCCTAGGTTCACTGGAGTACTCATAGGAAAGAAATAACTCTGTTTTCAGTCCCTTTACCAATGAGAGAGTTAATAAAGACAGATAAAACAGCCCCCCCCAAAAAAAAGCAGAAAACGAAAACGAAAATGCCAGATCTGAAAAAAATGTGGGTGGGACAGGTGGCCTCGAAAGCACAGAGGATGGGATACTAGCAGTGGATCTGAAACACATCTTAAATAAGGGCTCCAGAGAACCACCCCCCGCCTTTAAATTCTGGATCTCACAGAACTTCAGCATCACCATCTTTGAGGGTAAGGGTCCGTAAATCCTGATTTTTAAACATGCTCACCTACTGCTTCCTAAGTTTGAACAACACTGATCTACACGTTACAGCGGGAAGCTACACCAAGGAACAGGTAGGTACCTAGGAGTAGCTCAAGTCAGGAGCTTTGGGGATAAATTCAACCCCTCCCCCAAATCTCCCTACACTCATCTCACCCCCTGTTCCCCTATCCCTGGGTCTTACTGGGTCATCTCCCTTTTTAGGACAGCTGGATCCCTCATCTCCACCCCTTCACAGGGTGTCTTATGCCCACCCAAGGGTGGAGCCCTCCAGACTATGTTTCCCAGACTCCCCCATGGCTGGCTCTCCTCCAGCAGCTGCAGGGGTGACAGAAGTGAGACAGAGGCTGCTACACACTGTCCTGAAGGTATCAGATTTAGCCACGGCCGGCTACACAATCTGCAGAGTCCACTGCAAAATAAAACTGCAGTGTACACACTGCTATTTTCAAAATAAAGGGACGTCCCTGGTGTTCCAGTGGTGAAGGCTCCGCACTCTCAATGCAGGGGGCCCGGGTTCGATCCTGATCAGGGAACTAGATCCCACATGTCGCAACTAAGACCTGGCGTGGCCAAATAAATAAATATTTTTAAAAATAAAATAGATAACCAGGAAGGACCTACCGTACAGCACAGGGAACTCTGCTCAATATTCTGCAATAACCTAAATGGGAAAAGAATTTGAAAAAGAATAGATACATGTATACGTATAACTGAATCACTTTGCTGCACACCTGAAACTAACACAACATTGTTAATCAAATATACCTCAATATAAAATAAAAAATTTTTTAGAATTTTTAAAATAAAAAAATAAAAATGCAGGGCTCCTTGCTCAGAAAAGCAGGGGGGGAGGTTTTCCCCTTGCTCCCACAGTCTCTTTCTCAATCTGACACAGCATTTTTTATTTGCTATTTAATGTCACGCTTTGTTTGGGCACAAAGATGCAAGGCCAGCACACCGTTCTACTCCCTCGGCAGCAGTCGCGACCCTCCGAGTATCCATACCCGGGCCAGCACCACGCTGAGGGTGGCAGCGGTTGCTGGAAGGGGGGAGGGGCATGTGGCTAAGAACCCACCCTGGAGAGGTGGTCAGGCACTGGGGACAGAAACTCATATGACCAGTCCCTCCCATCAAATCTCTTAGATAGCCTCATCCACCAGAGGGCAGACAGCAGAAGCAAGAAGAACGACAATCCTGCAGCCTGTGGAACAAAAACCACATTCACAGAAAGACAGACAAGATGAAAAGGCAGAGGGCTATGTACCAGATGAAGGAACAAGATAAAACCCCAGAAACACAACTAAATGAAGTGGAGATAGGCAACCTTCCAGAAAAAGAATTCAGAATAATGATAGTGATAATCCATGACCTTGGAGAAACAATGGAGGCGAAGATTGAGAAGATGCCAGAAATGTTTAACAAAGACCTAGAAGAATTAAAGAACAAACAAACAGAGATGAACAATACAATAACTGAAATGAAAACTACACTAGAAGGAATCAATAGCAGAATAACTGAGGCAGAAGAACGGATAAGTGACCTGGAAGACAAAATGGTGATACTCACTGCTGCAGAACAGAATAAAGAAAAAAGAATAAAAAGAAATGAACAGAATAAAAATAAAACAAAAATGAACAGAATAAAAAGAATAAAAAGCCCAGGACCAGATGGCTTCACAGGTGAATTCTATCAAACATTTAGACAAGAGCTAACACCCATCCTTCTCAAACTCTTCCAAAAAATTTCAAAGGAAGGAACACTCCCAAACTCATTCTACGAGGCCACCATCACCCTGATACCAGACAAAGATACTACAAAAAAAAGAAAATTATAGACCAATATCACTGATGAATATAGATGCAAAAATCCTCAACAAAATACTAGGAAACAGAATCCAACAATGCATTAAAAGGATCATATACCATGATCAAGTGGGATTTATCCCAGGGATGCAAGGATTCTTCAATATATGCAAATCAGTCAATGTGATACACCATATTAACAAATTGAAGAATAAAAACCATATGATCATCTCAATAGATGCAGAAAAAGCTTTTGACAAAATTCAACACCCATGTATGACAAAAGCCCTCCAGAAGGTGGGCACACAGGGAACCTACCTCAACATAATAAAGTCCGTATACGACAAACCCACAGCAAACATCATTCTCAATGGTGAAAAACTGAAAGCATTTCATCTAAGATCAGGAACAAGACAAGGTTATCCACTCTCACCACTATTATTCAACATAGTTTTGGAAGTCCTAGCCATGGTAATCAGAGAAGAAAAAGAAATAAAAGGAATATAAATTGGAAAAGAAGAAGTAAAACTGTCACTGTTTGCAGATGACACGATACTATATATAGAGAGTCCTAAAGATGCCACCAGAAAACTACTAGAGCTAATCAATGAATTGGGTAAAGTTGCAGGATACAAAATTAATGCACAGAATTCTCTTGCATTCCTATACACTAATGATGAAAAATCTGAAAGAGAAATTATGGAACACTCCCATTTACCACTGCAACAAAAAGAATAAAATACCTAGGAATAAACCCACCTAGGGAAACAAAAGACCTGTATGCAGACACATAAGACACTGATGAAAGAAATTAAAGGTGATACCAAGAGATGGAGAGATATACCATGTTCTTGGATTGGAAGAATCAATATTGTGAAAATGACTATACTATCCAAAGCAATCTACAAATTCAATGCAATCCCTATCAAATTACCAATAGCATTTTTTACAGAACTAGAACAAATCACCTTAAAATTTTATGGAGACACAAAAGACCCCGAAGAGCCAAAGCAGTCTTGAGGGAAAAAAACGGAGCTGGAGGAATCAGACACCCTGACTTCAGACTATACTACAAAGCTACAGTAATCAAGACAATATGGTACTGGCACAAAAACAGAAACATAGATCAATGGAACAAGATACAAAGCACAGAGGTAAACCCACGCACCTATGGTCAACTAATCTATGACAAAGGTGGCAAAGATATACAATGGAGAAAAGACAGTCTCTTCAATAAGTGGTGCTGGGAAAACTGGACAGCTACATGTAAAAGAATGAAATTAGAACACTCCCTAACACCATACACAAAAGTAAACTCAAAACGGATTCGAGACCTAACTGTAAGACTGGACTCTATAGAACTCTTAGAGGAAAACACAGGAAGAACACTCTTTGACATAAATCACAGCAAGATCCTTTTTGATCCACCTCCTAGAGTAATGGAAATAAAAGCAAAAATAAACAAATGGGACCTAATGAAACTTCAAAGCTTTTGCACAGCAAAGGAAACCATAAACAAGATGAAAAGACAACCCTCAGAATGGGAGAAAATATTCGCAAATGAATCAATGGACAAAGGATTAATTTCCAAAATATATAAACAGCTTGTGCAGCTCAATATTAAAGAAACAAACAGACCAATCCAAAAATGGGCAGAAGACCTAAATAGACATTTCTCCAAAGAAGACATACAGATATGGCCAAGAAGCACATGAAAAGCTGCTCAACATCACTGATTATTAGAGAAATGCAAATCAAAACTACAATGAGGTATCACCTCACACCAGTTAGAATGGGCATCATCAGAAAATCTACAAACAACAAATGCTGGAGAGGGTGTGGAGAAAAGGGAACCCTCTTGCACTGTTGGTGGGAATGTAAATTGATACAGCTACTATGGAGAACAGTACGGAGGTTCCTTAAAAAACTAAAAATAGAATTACCATATGATCCAGCAATCCCACTACTGGGCATATACCCTGAGAAAACCATAATTCAAAAAGACACATGCGCCCCAATATTCTTGCAGCACTATTTACAATAGCCAGGTCATGGAAGCAACCTAAGTGTCCACCGACAGACGAATGGATAAAGAAGTTGTGGTACCTATATACAATGGAATATTACTCAGCCATAAAAAGGAACGAAACTGGGTCATTTGTAGAGACGTGGATGGATCTAGAGACTGTCATACAGACTGAAGTAAGTCAGAAAGAGAAAAACAAATATCGGATATTAATGCATGTATGTGGAACCTAGAAAAATGGTACAGATGAACTGGTTTTCAGGGCGGAAGTTGAGACACAGATGTAGAGAACAAACGTATGGACACCAAGGGGAGAAAGCTGCGGGGGGTGGGGATGGTGGTGTGATGAATTGGGCGATTGGGATTGACATGTATACACTGATGTGTATAAAATTGATGACTAATAAGAACCTGCAGTATAAAAAAACAAAGAAAAAAAAACCAAAAACTCATATGAGCCAAGGTACCAAGTTCCTAGAACATGTTCATTGTACTGAACCTGCAAAACACAAATGCAAAAATAAAATGATTGAGAATTTTAAGATGGCCTGGATTTATCACCCACCAAGATGGCAGAGGTCCCAGGGAGCAGACCCTGGCTCATGTGTTTAGAGTCAGGAGGAAGGGCTTGATTGCACCGCCAGCAGCATCTCAGTGATCCCCCAGGTTCTGATCATTCTCCAAGTTCTGATCCTCCTCTACCTCCTGACCATGGCGAAAGGGGAATCTTCTTGGAATCGTTCTGAGAATCATTCCTGGCAGCCCTTCCAATAACTGGGTCAGCACCCAAATCCCTCTGTTACGGGCTGTTTGTCTCCCTGCAAATTCATCTGTTGAAGCCTTAACTCCCAATGTGATGGTGTTTAGAGGTGGAGCCTTTGGGGGTGATTAGGTTTGGATGAGGACATGAGATTGGGGCCCTTATGATGGGATTAGTACCCCTGTAAGAAGAGGAAGAGAGACAAGAGCTCTCTCCACCACGTGAGGACACAGTGAGAAGACAGCCATCTGCAAGACAGGAAGAAGAGCCCTCACCAGCCTCGGAATCTGCTGGCACCTTGATCTTGGAGTTTCAGCCTCCAGAACCATGAGAAACAAATCTGCTGTTCAAGCCACAAAGTCTATAGTATTTTGTTAGGGCAGCCCCTGCTGACAAAGACACCCTGGACTACTGACTTTGTGCTTAAAACAGGAGTTTCTGCTTTCTGCAACTGAACCCTGACAGTAAACTCTGTTCCCCTACCCAGCCCTGGTCCTGGGCCCCTAGGCAAGGCTACACCGTGGCTTCTGTGCCTCAGTGAACCATGTCCTGGGACCTCTTCAACACCAGCAGGATGGAGCAGGCGAGAACCACAGGTTCAACCTTCTGGAAACAGATTTTTACCAGGAAAACATGTGTCTAAAAAAATACATATATTATGCATTTCCCCATAGAAACACTGCTAGTAACCTAAACTAGCCTTGAACTTCCCAATCATGAGAAACGTTTCTACATCTGAGACACTGAGAAACACCTGAGTTCACTGACTCCCTGAAAATCCACTGCAGGAAATAAGAAAGGCAGAAAATACAGAGTCTACCAGCATTGGCTCCGCTGGTGGGTGATTCCACATTCCTCCTGACTTATGGCTCTGTGGACTCTGAGAAGTGTTGACAGCCCCGACTACAAGCCATTTAAGAGGCAAGAAAAATACAACCAGGATCAGCACGTCCCAAACCATCACTTCGAAAGGAGACGCCTATAAAAACAAGGCTCACACCTATAGACTTAACTGTGGTTAAGCAAAACAAACTCATTTGGTATAAAAGAAATTACTACATCTTGAAATGCTTGGGGAAGGGTTGCTAGGTGGTGGCTGGGTTTTTTTTTCCTCGCCCCAAATCACGTTAATGACAATTTGACATGGCCAAGCATTCCTCCCTGTAATACGAATGTCATCAGGCTCTAAAATGAGCTCACCATTCCTAATGACACACACATAACTTCACTCCCGTGTTTTAATGAGAAAAGAAGGGATCGCAAATTCCCATCTGGCACAACAACTGCCCGGCCAAAGATAGTTACCAACTGAGTGGCCCAAGCTTGGGAAGACAGTAAGTCCAGAAGGATCGAGATTGGGGAGAGGAGGAGGGGATAAAGGCCAAAGACCACTGAGGATTTTATTTTAAAGAAATATTCAGAGCTGGAAGATAAAGAAAAATGTTGGCAAACAAACTGAGGACAGTGGGAGAAGGCAGAAGGCAAACCTCAATGCCTATTGCATTTCCACCTCATTCATTCATTCAGTAAACATTTACTTAAGTGCCTGCTATATGCCCGGCCCTAGGCTTGTCCAATAGATACAGAAATAGACACCAATTAATCCCTGTATTTAACAAGCTTCAGTTCAGAGGAAGAGAGATAAGAGACAATCACAAGATCACACTGTGCAGAAAAACTACCGAGTAATCTAAAACAGGGGTTGGTAAACTACAGCCACAGGCCCACCACTTGTTTTTGTAAATAAAGTTTTACTGAAACATGGCCCACCCACTCATTTACATACTGCATTTGGCTGCCTTGGCATGACCACAGCAGACTTGAGTAGTCACCTGCATGGCTGCAAAGTGTAAAATATTTACTACTGTATCCTTTAAGAAAATATTTACTGAGCCCTGGCCTCAGAGAATAAAATGCAAACCTTCATTCAGACTGAAGTTTAGGAAGGCTTCCTGGAGGAAGTGACATCTAAGAGGCACCTGAAAGATGAGGACGAAAGAGTCAGGCAGAAGGAAGAGAAAGGGGTCTTAAGCAGAGGGGGCTGTGTGGGTGAAGGCAGAGGTGGAAGACAGCTTGGCAGGTTCAAGGACTATAAGGGGTGACGCAAGCAGGACAGAGAGATAGTCGCAGCTCCACGGATTCTATCTGATCGAAGCAGGAGTAACAGCAGCATCCAGCAGACGCTGAGTATTATGGGCCAGGCTGTATTTTAAGCACTTTACACACATTAACTTTTTACTCCCTGAAGGAGCTTATGGAGCCAATATAATTAGAAATGAGGGGCTTGCAACTGTATTTGCATAACACATCCCTTAACGTTGGGAAAATGCCAATTGCTCACATCAGAGAATTGGGAGGTAGGTGTGGGCTGACAGACACTCCAAGTGCCGCCGTGGCAGCGTCACTGTGCAGAGGGAAGTAACATACACGATAATTTCATCCTTTGAATTAAAGTGAATTATTAACATTCTAAAGAAGGATATCCCTGGCTGGTAAATTACCAACCTTATTGGTGGTTTCAGACCTTTAAATCTTTACTGAGAAATCCTGGAGAATAAGAAAAATACTGAGCTTCAAAATGAGACAAAAGGATGGATTCCAGAAAAAGGAGAGATGATGCCTGACATCCTCCTCCTAGTGAAATTCTAGAGAGATTATGAAATGGAAATTTTATAAACATTCAGGAAACACTGAGGTGAGGACGCGGAGCCACGCTAAACTCCCGCCCTGTCTGGGTAGGTTTACGGGGCTGACAGGTCAGAAAAACGCCAGAGTGTACGTTGATTTCAGCCAAGCAAATGACCAAGCCTTTCCCATATATTCTTTTGATAAAGGAGAGACAAATAGGCTTTTAAAAACCCCATGATGCAGATGTATAGCTGGCTGCACAATGAGAACCAGAGAGAACACTGAAGTAGGCAGGACTGGTCTTCTTTGTGGGTCTTCCGCCATGAGGGTAAAGCCCACGCAAATGACAACAGGTAAACATTATTTAATCAGAGCCAGCTAGAGCAAGGGAGTCACCCACCATCACTGGCATTTGGCAGAAACTCAAAGCAGGCAGAGTGGGAAAGTCTGTAGTGAAAAAAGGGAAGGTTTCAGGGATGCCCTGATTGGGGGCTGTCGGCATGGAGAAGCTATAGGCAAACTAGAAGCGGGGCATCCTCTGTGGCTGGTTTGGAGAACATATGGGGCTTTCCGAGGCTGGTCCTAAGACAAAAATTAGGGGAGTGTCAGTGACTAGTTAAGTCCTGGTCATTTAGGGCCAGCTGCCCCAGGGGTTACCGTTCGGCTCCCTGGGCTGGGTGTTTCAGATCAGAAGGCAAAGTTTTCATATTCTATGTGGTCTGGCCACTTTCTGTTTACATCATGTCTCCCACCCACCTCTGCTCTGCGTCCAACATGAGGAGAACAGGCAAACCATTCAGGTCAGTTTCCTTGAAAGTGGCATGAAGAAATTTTAGAAAGTAGACAGGGAAAACAAAGCAATTGATTCACCCCAAATTCAGAGGAGATCAAATTAAAAATCAATTAAATATCCACCCCAAGGAAACTCAGGGGCATACAGAATGATGAAGCTTAAGTGTACTACAATAGGTGGCTAAAATAACTGTGAGCGACGTCAGTTTATATGTGGCTTATCAATGCCTGAGTGAGATGAGTGGCTGATTCATCCACAGCCCTGCAACTCTGAGCAACAAAGTCACTTGCTCTCTATCAGCCGTAATTGTTCGTCATCTGTAAAACCAACAGACTGAAATAAAATCACTCAGGTCCCTTATGGCTGTAAAATTCTATGGTTCTGTGATTCCGCTCACTTGGAGAGTTCTTTTATTCTACATGCGGCAGCGTTATGTCTGCCCAGCTAGATATATTAATTCATCAGGAGCTGAGTTGGAAAAACAAAACAAATCACATCCATGTTTTGTAAAAGTGCGTCCACATTCAGCAGTAATTACTGAACAGTAACTGTGAACAAAGCACTCTCCTAGGAGCCATGGGGGAAACAGAGGAGAAACAGAGACCCAGCACTAAGGGACTCTAGTTGAGAAGTGAAAATATGCACAGAATTAACTCTAAATAAACAAAGTACTCAGTGCCCTAAAATGATACCAAAAGTGCTCTAGAAAATGACAAATACTCTGTACACTCTGAATGGCTTCCCTAAAGGTTGCAAAAAGAATGATTAGCTAGTGGTTGTTATCTTTTCATGCACACTGTAGTTTGCATATTGTAACTTGCAAATAATTTGTGTTTGCTTTAAGTTTCATTTGCTCTCATTCCTTTTCCCCTCGACTTTGGGGTTTGGCACATCAGAGTTATACTAGCTGGTCTCTATTGCAAAGGGCATTTAAAAGGAGGGTTTATGGCAGAATAATGGCAACTCTACATGTGACAAGATGTTCTGGCCAGAGAAAATCCAGTCTGAGAAATTACTAAATAACTGCAATGAAGGGGCAATGAAATGTTCCCATGAGGCCGGTTTTCTTCAAAGTCCCGTTCCTAGGAAGTGGTAAATATTGAAAATTACCATTTCCTGTTCCCCTCCACCCCTGCCTGAAAGTACTCGAAGTTGGGGGGGGGGGGATACGGGTTTTTTAAAGATGCAGTTTCATAACATTAGAATGCCTTACATTTTCACTGGCAAGAGAGGGGCTAGGGAAGATTTTTCACTTGCCCTTTCTGGCTGGGAAGCCTGATCTTTAATGTTCGCAGCTCTGTTGCTGCCATCCAAAGACACTTCAATTTTCTCCAAATTAAGAGAAACATGCAAATCACAAAATAGTGCTCTCTGCCCAGGAAGTACAGCCACTGCCTGCAGGCACGCTTTTCAAACTGCCTCTGTAGTCTGCCACAGTAAACAAGTCAGCCTCTCTGACACACCGAACAATTCTTGGTTACATTTTACAGTCTGTTCCCTATGGAAAAAACAGACAAACAAACAAACAAAAAAAAAACGCTGATACAAAAAGAGGCACTTCAGATGGACACAACTCTCTCAAGTTCAGTGCAGAGCGTCCATTACTTTCTTGAACAGCAGTTGAGAATTGCAAATTGGTTATCTGTTTTGTTTTGTTTTTTTGGATGTCCAGTGCAATGGAAGGGCTTTCTTGTTCTATAACTTCCTCTCCAGGGTGAGAGACAGCCCTGAGCAGGTGCACTGCAGCGTGGAGAGAGATCTGAGGGCAGGAAACAGGAAGTTGTTGGAGACCAGTGGCTCCTGGTTTGTCAATTACCAAAAGTAAGCACCCAAATACTTACTCAATATTTACTAAATCTGATGAGGGATCTGGAGGTCCCATCTGATGCTGACTGTATTTACTGCACATCCCCAAACAATTAGCAGGCACTTTCTGAAAGCAGGGTTTCTCTTTGTTTTCCTGCAAATTCTCCTGGGTGTGCCTCCTATTTAAATTCTGTGACTAAAAGCCCTGGAGGATGCTGCTAAGTATGCAGTCAACGTGTCTAATCGTTATTCTTAACAAGTTCCCCCCTTCAGGTGGCCAAACCAACTATGGGACGCTCCCCACCCAGTCACTATGGCACACATCTGGCAGAGCCCTGTTTGCAAGCTGTCACCCACATACGAGATACAAAGGGACACAGAGCAGCTGCGGTCCCCAGGTGCCCTGCCAACTGCAATAAGTACACTGAACCACCCAAGTTTTTTCCCACCCCCTTGGGAATAGTCACTTCAGATTTGCTATAAACTGACTCATTTCAACACGACATAAATGTGAACTCCCTTACTTAATATTCACGTTCTCCTGCAAAGCTGCATGTAAATATACCCTTTAAAAACAACGACAAAGTCACTATTTAAAAGAGCTTGAAGGCAAAACTTTCAATGACTCATCCTTTCTACAGTACAGACATTCCTTCATTTATCTCGGGTTTACTAGTGACAGAGCCACACATCTAGAAAAAAATCTACGGAGATGCTAAGGCAAACCCAAATATTCATTCTTTTTTTTTTTTTTTTTTTTTTGCAGTACCCGGGCCTCTCACTGCTGTGGCCTCTCCCGTTGCGGAGCACAGGCTCTGGACGCTCAGGCTCAGCGGCCATGGCTCACGAGCCCAGCCGCTCCGTGGCATGTGGGATCTTCCCGGACCGGGGCACGAACCCGTGTCCCCTGGATCGGCAGGCGGACTCTCAAGCACTGCGCCACCAGGGAAGCCCCCATATATTCATTCTTGAGCATCGAATAAGAAAAGGAGGGTGAGCATACTTCTCTAAAATGATATGTAAAGGTGAATCGTTTTATTATAGAAACCAAGTCACCTGCACTTTCCTATGGAGTCCTCACTGCTCTGTCCTTCCTGCTGTATTTGTTATTCTGGTCTAAGGATTCTCAACCCTGGCTCCACATTAAGGGAGATTTGGTTGTTTTGTTTTGTTTTTACCATTTTTAAAAATTGAAGTATAGTTAATTTACAAGGTTGTGTTAGTTTCAGGTGTACAGCAAAGTGATTCAGTTAGACATATATATACAATCTATTCTCTTTCAGATGGGAGGTTTGTTTTTAAATACTCATGTCCAGACCCCAGTATGGAGCCCAAAGATTCTGATTTAACTGATGTGGAATAGGGTCCAGTGGTTTTAATACACAGCCAGAGTCCAGGACCACAGGCTATAATCAAAGGCGGTTAAGTCACTGCAATCCATCACCTAAGCCTGAACAGATGTAGATGAGACAGTCAGTATGCTGCTAGTTCCAAATCTCCCGGAATTCTGTATACAGGATATTATTAGAGGGACTTCCAAACTGTTGTTTGTGTCAGCCTATTTTGGAAATCAGAGCATATTTTAGGAAAGCGGTTGTGGGCTAGCTACTCCCCAGTTGTTGCTTATTAGTTTTAGGTTATGTACCGTCAAACCTCTCCCAACATTGCAGAGAGCTCTGTTTCCCTTTAAAAGAAAAGGAAACCATAATATCAGAGCATGGTACTCAGAGATCATTTCCAACTAGACAATTAACAGAGGAGGAAAGTGAAATCAAGAGCGAATAAAATGAAAACCACTAAAAGAAAGATGCCCCAAGTCAGAGGGAACCAAGAAAACAAGACCACAGTCCAATTTTCTGGTAGGAGACGGGGTGAAGACCAGTCTCTGCTGCTGGGGACTCCTCTGCCCCTGTGCTAAGGACTCCTGTTCCTTACCAGTAAGAGAAGGCCCTGAGAACAGCTATTCTCAAAAGCTGCTCTCAGTACCAGAGTCAGGCACGTTCTCAGCTGTCAGTGATGGAATCAGAAAACTAGGTATAGGAAAGGGAGTGTTTGGGGAGTTTTGTTCTGTTTTTTATTCATTTATCTTATTTATTTTATTTTTGGCTGCATTGGGTCTTCATTGCTGAGCGCAGGCTTTCTCTCTAGTTGCAGTGAGAGGGGGCTACTCTTCGTTGTGGTGCCCGGGCTTCTCATTGCAGTGGCTTCTCTTGTTGCAGAGTATGGGCTCTAGGCGTGAGGGCTTCAGCAGTTGCGGCTCAGGGGTTCTAGAGTGGAGGCTCAGTAGTTGTGGCACACGGGCTTCAGTAGCTGTGGCACGTGGGCTTCAGTAGTTGTGGCTTGCTGGTTCTAGAGTGCAGGCTCGGTAGTTGTGGCGCACGGGCTTAGCTGTTCCGTGGCATGTGGGATCTTCCCGGACCAGGGCTCGAACCCATGTCCCCTGCATTGGCAGGTGGATTCTCAACCACTGCGCCACCAGGGAAGCCCGAGTTTTGGGTTTTTTTATTTAAAAGGCTATTCTTTCTTCTGAGATGGTACCTTTCCTGTGCGTTTAGGCTATTAACTTTATTTCTTTTGCAAAATGATTTTTACAAAGGATTTAGTTGGTTCGGATGTGTGTATACAGAGTAGCTGCTCAATTAACGTTTCAGGAACAACTGAATTGAAAGCTCGTGTACACACAAGTAACTCCCTACTGTGTGAGGCCCTGAGTACATTTTTTTTAAGCAGCAAACGGGCAGATAATGCCCTTTGGCAATCAGCGTTAGATCAGTACTTCAAAGAAGAGAGGTATCTTTGGCTGATCCACAATAGATTTCAATGGTTATATCGGATCAATGATTCAACCTTAGGCAGTCGTGAAGGTGAGGGAGGGGAAAAAAACACTTTTCCCACCAGACAGGCAAATCTCTGTTGTATCAACGCTGTTGCTCCCCTTTTATGTTCTGGTACAGACACAACTATCGAAGACCGTGAGAAAATGGGCAGAGGTAAAAGCCAAATCCTGCCTGAAAAGTATGGCTGGGTTTTGGTGCCCATCTCCTGGGGCATGGGATGGCACCCTCCAGAGACAGGGAGTGGGATGGTGGGAGTGATCAGGGAAGGCAGAAGGGAAATCTGGATCTTTCTCTTTTGGCCTAGATGCCAACACCCAGCATTTTCCTTCTACCTGGTGAGTGAGAAATGGTGGAAGCAACCTGAGAACTAGGAAGGCAGATCCCCAAACGGACCCACACGGACTGGACAGAACCCCTGGGCTCTGGAGAGCAAAATACTGTGTGTCCCTTGAAGGACAGAAGCGTCTTGATTTATGGAAGTCTCCATGTTTGATTTTTCCTTTGTAATGCCCTAGCATTGGTAGTCTCAGGAGTGCCAGAGGTAAGCAAAGGAAGAGACACCAAAGAAAGCTTGTTTGCCTATGTCTGAGCCTGGGTGTAAAGGGACAGAAACAGGTGGTCACACTCCTCAGAATGAAACTCAGAGAAGGTGACTCTTGGGGCTGAGGGGAGGCTGGGGGGTCAGGCTCCCTCTCTTTATGGGGTCTTCCCTTGGAACTAACTTTGGAGAGCAGGTGCTGTCTTTAACCAAGGAAGTCAGATTTCCTAACCATGTGAAATGTATCTTTACTGAATTCTTTCATTAGTAGATTTCATTTGCTATCTTACATAAACATCCTGACTTTTCAAATATATACTTGGTCTTACTTGAATTCTCTTGGGCTCTTTCCTTTTCCACTTGGAGTCTCAGAAGATGGCGCCCCTCAGGGGCTTTCCCAGCTTCCCCTGGCCCCGTCCTCCCATTTCCTTCCCCTGGTTCCTAGGACCTGGACAATGGCTTTCTCAAATGGAGACCAGCCTCTAGCCTTGAGGAGGCCTGTGGCTCTGAGAAGAGCTCTAAGAGAGTTAGAAGCCAGGGGAGGGTAAGCACTCTATGAAAAGAGGGCAGAAAGGGGGCCATCTGGAGCCTGGGGCCTTGCTGCAGCTCCTGCAAAGCAGAGCCCTGGACAACTCTGGGAGAGCCACACTTCAGAAAGACGTGTCAAGGCCAGTATATTCAGGCCACATGAGTGTCAGCTGTTTACATGTGTATTTAACTCTGTTGGATGCAAAACTATCCAGGCATTTCACAAAGGATGAAAAACAGTTACAAACGAAAGCAAATCTTCCTTGCTAAAAGTCAGCCACCAGGATGCCCTGCATCTCTCTGGGGGCTCAGTCCCTCCTTACAAGGCACCCTGTAAGCTAACAGTGAGTTGAGGATTTAAAGTACAAACAGGACAAGTTCTGGACGCCACTTCAGTGGTAAGAGAAACACTCCTCTTCTGAGGGATAAAACCATGCATTTTTATTTTTTCTTTTTCTGTTTGGTAACTTGATTTTTTATTCATTTATTTATTCTTTATTGGAGTATAATTGCTTTACAATGGTGTGTTAGTTTCTGCTGTATAACAAAGTGAATCAGCTATACATATACATATATCCCCATATCCCCTCCCTCTTGCCTCTCCTTCCCACCCTCCCTATCCCACCCCTCTAGGTGGTCACAAAGCACCGAGCTGATCTCCCTGTGCTATGCAGCTGCTTCCCACTAGCTATCTATTTTACGTTTGGTAGTGTATATATGACCATGCCACTCTCTCACATTGTCCCAGCTTACCCTCCCCCCACCCTGTGTCCTCAAGTCTATTCTCTACGTCTGCATCTTTATTTCTGTCCTGCCCCTAGGTTCCTGAGAACCACTTTTTTTTTAGATTCCATAAATATGTGTTAGCATACAAAACCATGCATTTTTAATCCCCTGACTTCCATTTCAGTGTGAACACACCTTTGAGAAACCCATATGACAAACAAGTTAAGGTGGGGTGTTGGGTTCACAAGGATGCCCCCTCTTCTGGGCACAGCTATGAAAGCACCAACATGGGGCCCCAAGGGTCACGTTCATGCCGTGTAAGCCTGACCATATCTGTTTGATCCAAAGATAACTCTTGACCCAAGATAGGTCTATGCTATCCCTGGAATCGGATAGTTGGAAAAGAGAAGGGAGAAAGAGAGGAAGAGAGGGAGAGAGGGAGGGAGACAGACAGAAAGACACAGACAGACAGACAGACATGGATGAGACTTGTCCAACAGACAAGGGATGAGACTTGAGGTTGGATTACACCAATGGTTACACCCTAGAAAAAAGATCATGAATTCTTAAGATGACGTTTCAGGAACAGACCTGATTGCCTCTGCAGGAGAATCTTGGTTATTCATTTTTCCCTTGCATTAGCTCAGATAAGCCAGTATTCTCACGACAGACATCACCTGCTTAAGCCAGCTGGAGCTGGTTTTCTTTAGCTCATGCAGAACTTTACAGGGATATGCTAGGCTGCTATTACTGAAAAACAGAGGAGAAACAATTCAAAGCTATTTGAATATTTCTCAAAATGTTGTGCGAGACTTCATACAGGTTTGGTGGGAGAAACCCACTGACTTCTTCATCCCTGTGGGCTGTCCATGAGCACTGGAGGCTATGAAGACTGTTCTGAAATGTTAGCTCCATGAGACCACTCGTCAGAGCAGGGACCCTGGCAAAACCCCTCTGGTTTCAAAAAGCTAAAAGAAGCTGATGGTGGTTTACCCACCACAGCCGGTCCTCAGCGAAAACTTGCACAGTCATGCTTCAGAGCATCCCACTCAGTGAGGGAGAAACGCCCTCTTGAGCAGGATAGATGATGCATGCTGTCCCAAAGCCTCCCGCAGGCCCAGATGGCAAGTCACCGGAGACCAGCCTTAGCAGCCCAGGCTGACGTCAGAGCCCCCAAAGGCTCTGCACTTGGTCACCATGTTTGAGAAGCAACGGCAGGGTCAGAATGGAGCCCCTGGACTGAGCCGGCTGAGTCAGTGCTTTTCAAAGTGTGGTCTCTGGACCAGCAGGACCAGCATCATGGGATAACAGAAACATAAATCTGGGGCCCAGGATCTGGGCTGGCCCCCGCAGTCTGTGTTTTCCCAAGCCCCCTGCCCCAGGTGATTCTGATGCCTCTCAAATTTGGGGAACCACCAGCTAAAATCTCCAATGAGTTCCCAGAAAGACTGGCCGAGTTGTGAAGAATTTCTCAGCAAGGATTTACCCTCACTTTACATCTACGTAGGGAAAGCGGCATATTTGCTCTGAATATCAGCTCCCAGCCTAATGACCAAATCCAGCTACCCAAGAGGCCCCAAAGTCTACTAGTAGTATTTTCAGGTTATCTGTGGTTTTCCTTGTTGGTTAGTCTTTTTTAATCCAGGAACTGTACTACGTGTTTGTATTAGGAGGCCATGTGATACACACACAAAAAAGGTTTAGCTTCTAGACAAACCTAGATTTTAATCTCAGCTTTGGCCGCTACTGAAACTTTCTGAGTGTCAGTTTCCTCATCAAATGGACATTCAATACCTGCCTTACGGTGTTGTTATAAAGTCTGGAGATAAATATGCACAGCAGCAGGAACATGTGTGCTCAACAATGGACATGCTCATCACCATCACCACCACCACCACCATCCTAACCATCCTCCTCCTCCTCTTCCTCATCACCACCACTACCATCTTTATCATCTCCAAGTCCTTTCGCAGATATGGCTTTACTTCTTGAACAACAGCCTCTATGGCTTTGGTGAAGAAAGTTCAATTTTTTTCTTCCGGTAGAACTGACATGTTACTCATCCTTAAAATGTATTGCCATTTTCCAAATAAGAGCAATATACCTAGTAGAAGCCTCTTCCCCCGTTAGCTTTTTATTTACTTACGTAAATCTTAGGGTTCAGCACCATTTTAAGAATCTACACTCACAAGGTATTAACCAGAACCTGAGCTATCTGAGCCCAGCTTTCAACTCTCCACACACACAAAGACAAAAAGGAAAATAGGTGCTCCCAGGAGTGCAGACATTGTTTCCACTGAAATCACGTGGTCACTGTGCCTGAGTGCTGACAGCTACTTTGCCATCATGACGTTCTGATTACTCGAAATCTAGTTAGTACAATCACACTCATGCAGTCCTTGAAAAAATAAAAACTTGGGCTTCCCTGGTGGCGCAGTGGTTGAGAATCTGCCTGCCGATGCAGGGGACACGGGTTCAAGCCCTGGTCTGGGAAGATCCCACGTGCCGCGTAGCAACTAGGCCCGTGAGCCACAACTACTGAGCCTGCGCGTCTGGAGCTTGTGCTCCGCAACAAGAGAGGCCGCAACAGTGAGAGGCCCGCGCACCGCGATGAAGAGTGGCCCCCACTCACCGCAACTAGAGAAAGCTCTCGCACAGAAATGAAGACCCAACACAGCCAAATATAAATTACTTAATTAATTTTTAAAAAAATAAAAACTCAAAGTGGAAATGCTACCTGAATGAAAGACCAAAGCATGGAGTATATTAGAAATATGGAGATACACAAAATGATTCACAACCATTGACAATGTCAGATAAAAATCTAAGGGTCTTATTGGGAAACAGCATCATCATTGCTGTTTATCTTAAAACATACCTGGAAATGGGATAAGCCATTTTCACAATGGCAAATATCAAACTGTATGTTTGCTAGAACAATTTCTCTTATATTAGGTGCTAAAGAAAAACCAACTCATATAATTGGAGCCATCAAATTAAAGACATTGAGACATCAGCTCATCTATTCCCCCTCTAGGCAGAGCTATAACTGCCCCAGTGTAAACAGTATTTTCTAAATTCTCCAGATAAGATACTGTAGTCCCACATTCACATATTAGATAATCTTCCCCTAGCAAAAAATTGTTTTTATTTCATCTATGAAAAAATTTAAATTTCATCTATGAAAAAAAATTTCATCTATGACTTCTGAAGGAGTTCAGACCATGCTACCCCAAAATGTGTCATGTGGGCATACTGAATATTTTGAGTTAAAAACAACAAATACAAGAAAAACACTCTGACCCTCCTTCTTTTAGAACAGGAGATGAAATTCCCATTTGAAAGACATCTCCTCCCATTAGCAGAAGGAAACTAACATTCTTATCATTAAGGACTAGAAGTTGAAACTGAGAGCATTCTAAACAAACAGACCTTGTTGAAATAATTATTACCTTCCTTTAGTTTCCCCACATAGTCCGATCACTTTTCAACAACTGTCTTTTTTTGTTCAACCTCATATAAAAGCAAATCAATCGTTTTCACCAGTGCTTTGGGTCTTCATTCCTTAGGAAGGTTCCCATGTCATGTAAAACTTGCATTAAATCAATCTGTATGCTTTCCTCCTACTGACCTGTCTTAGGTCAGTTTAATTCTCAGGTCCAGCCCCAAAGAACCCTAAGAGAGTAAAGTAAAAGTCTGCCTCCAGTACACCCCTGTGTCCTCAAGTCCCATGTCCTGATCTGTGCCCAGCCAACAGCAAGTGGGGAACTGTGGTACTTTAATTTCTCTGGGACTCATTCTCTTCACTGTAAAATAAATGATATGGAATATTAGGGCTACATGTTATGATTCTAAATCTTCACGAACTTAAAGAAAAAAGCACAGTGCCCTCACAGAATGCTAGCCACTCTCATACAATAATAAATATATGTGAACGGATGCCAGTTGTCAAATTTGTCCCGGTAAAATAATACCAGTTGCTCCTGGCTCTCCTCCCAGAACCTAATTTCCAACCTCTGACCAATCCAGTGGCTCCTGGTGGAACCTTCCCAAGCACTCTCATATCCTTCCTTAGGCTGGTACCCAGATAAGGAGACCCAGTCTCCCATGACTCTTGTTTTCCTCTCCAGTGGGGCTTGAATGATACAGTCATTCTGTTATGATTTACATTCTACTTTTCAAGTACAAAGTGAAATTTCAGCTGGCTAACAAGCCCTGTTTGAACAGTAACGCTGCTGCATACAAAGTGCGTTTCCCACCGTCATCTGAATCAGAGTTCTCAGAGGGCTTAATACGCAACTAATTCAACACTTGCAGGGTCACTAGCTTTGCACCCCAAATACTGTGACCTGGGAGGCAAGCGGCTGGCTCAGCAGGCTCCAGTCTTTCATTGACGCTATATATATATATATATGTATATATATGTATGTATCTCTACATATATAAAATATATATTTTAGTCTGACTACATTGATACATCCTAGATTTCCAACTCAGAAACATCTGTTAATTAAATTACTTACGGATCACATTGAAGAACAGACTGCAGCCTTAAGAAATATCTAGAGACAGGAGAGGTCTGGCTCATGCAGCCAGGTTTGGAGGACTAAACCTTCAGGATCCCCTTACTGGGGAATTCTGCCTCTGCCCGAAGACCCTCTGTGGTTTCACAGGGCAACCTCAGCCTCCGTAGAAAAGATGGGATCACTGGATGCTCTGCTTATGGAAAAAATGCCCAAGGGAAACACAGGATAAAAAGTTTAGAGCGGACACCTTTTTAAATGACTCTACCATGTGAAGACACAGCAAAAAGACGCCGCTGTGAACCAGGAAGCAGTGCCTTCATCTTGGACTTCCCAGCGTCCAGAACTGCGAGAAATAAATTTTCTGTCATTTATAAGCCACCCACCTGTATTATTTTTGTTACAGCAGCTGAACAGACTAAGACAGAAGGCAACTGTCATGTCATAATTAAGCTCTCTGAAAGTTTTAGGAAGACAGCATTGGTCAACAGGGTCTAGTGTTTCAGAAAAATTAAAGGGAATCTGTACTTTGAAAAGGCTATGGTGTTTGGCAACTCAACATTAATTGGGGCTCTTTGAGGAAATAGCGTATCACGGTTGGGCGGAAGACGTGTTGTAAAGAGCTAGTAAGTGAGTTGATGAGGGAGGAAGTACAGCAGTCGATGTAGAAACACAATTTAAAGAAGTCTAGTAGGGGAAGAAGACAAGAGGAAGGAAAGAAAAGAAAACAGAAGAAGCAAAGAGAAAACGAGGGGCATTCTGAAACCATTGGAAGCTACAGGGTGAACCCACTGTTCTAAAAGTCAGAACTTCAGAGGAGAAATGATCCCACTATATGCTGTTAATAATATCAAGTGTTGGCTTCCTTTGGTCCATCTTAAAAACCCAGACTATAATTATGACCTACCTCAGGGGCCAGAATTTTTGTCCTAATGAGTTTATGCATCTCGACAGTACTAACCATCATACACCATCATGATATCCAGTATCTTCATCTATGTAAATCAGCCCCTGATCAGGGTAAAAAACGGTCCAAGGACACCCTCTCTCTCTCTCTCTCCAACCCCGCCTTAGCCGTAGGCATCACTCACTGAAACAAGCACCATTTTCTTTTTGTTTAGGGCTCCTCCCCTCTGGCGGGGACTTTCACAACCATACCCCAGATGGTCCTCGGTCTCTCTTCTGACATTGCTCTAATCCACCTTCATCCCCTGCAGCATCACAGGAATCATCCTTCATCTTCCCAACATTCCCTCCCTAGCCTCCTCTATGCAGAAGTCTTCAGCAGTTACTCTGCCACCCAGCAGATGAAGTACAAACCCTTTATCCTCCTGGGTAAGCACCTCTGTGCTCTGAGCCATGCCCCCACTCCTTCTCACCTGCATCTTCTCAAACGCTCCCAGCCACACTTCCAAACTCAGCCCCAACGTCATCTCTTTCTGTCCACACCTGTTCCAGTTGTTCCATCCACGGAGATGTTTTCCCTCCCCCCTGCTTCCCCACCCACGAAAAGCCTCCCCATCCTTCAAGGTCACTCCAACACCACCTTCCTCTGACTCGCCCAATGGCTCTAATTGGTCTCCCTTCCAAACCCCTCTGCCAAGCATCTGTGCCTCTCCTACAGTATGCTCAGGCCACTCTTACGCACACTTGTTGGGTACTCTGGGAAACCTCCTTGTCTCAACTCTCAGTTCCTTGAGGCGTGGACTGGATTTTGTTCATTTTTGAAAGTGTGTATATAGCGATCAACAAGGTTCAAGAAATGAAATCTATTAATTCAGTGCAAAACTGTGCTAGTTTCTTTACAGACGGTAGTTTAGTCATTGAAACTTCAGAGCCATTGATAGTATCTTTCCATATTTTAAATTTTGGAAAAGCTATAAACAGGAAAGGAAAATCTCAACCAGAATTATTTAAAACAATAGGGGTATGTCTTTGGTATGCCATTCAAACGTTTCCCTCTGCAATCTCCATTTTAAAAGAGAGGATCGTGTGTTCCATCTGAAAAGAACTGACCGCAAAACTGGAAATTCTGTGCCAGTTCTTCTAGGGATTTAATGTACTCTATCAAACCTTTTTTTTTTTTAAGTTCTTAGTTTTTTAGTGATTTCCATCTTTGAAATGAATGCAAATTTGCCACTCTCAAAATGTTTTGGTTAGGATACACGTGCTTATGTTTTCAAAATATTTGAAGATTCTCTTCACTGAAGGAAATAAAGCATTTTGATTTAAGAGGGAAGGGAACACACATTGTCTTCTTCAATCTTGCCTCCCGTGACACTGGTATAATTCAATTCAGTAAAACAGAGGAGCACAGAAGCAGGGACTTTGCCAGGCACTAGAAGTACATGAGGGTCTCAGCTCTCATCCCTATCCTCAAGGTGCTTTACATGTAGCGGGAAAGGGCTTCCCTGGTGGCGCAGTGGTTGAGAGTCTGCCTGCCGATGCAGGGGACACGGGTTCGTGCCCCGGTCAGGGAAGATCCCACATGCCGCGGAGTGGCTGGGCCCGTGAGCCGTGGCCGCTGACCCTGCGCACCCGGAGCCTGTGCTCCGCAACGGGAGAGGTCGCAACAGTGAGAGGCCCGCGTACAGGTGGAGGGGGGGGGAATGTAACAGGAAAGAAAGACCAGGAAATGGGCAATTACTCCATATTGTGCTAAGTGGTACAATGGAGGAAAATACTCCATGTTACTGGAGCACACAGAAGGGGCAGCTATATCATCTTCTTTTCCAAAGGAAAGTTTCCTAGATCAGTGTTTCTCAAAGGTAAATGTGCAAATGAATCACCTGAGGGTTCCGTTACACTGACACTCTGATACAGTGGGTCCAGGGCAGGGCCCTGAGAGTCTGCACTTCCAACAAGCTCCCTGGAGATGCTGCTGGTCTGTGGACCACATTCGGAGTAGCAAGGGTGCAGACCAGACCTCAGCAGAGGCGAGACCAGGCAGAGGAAATGATGCGAACACAGCCAGAGGGGAGACCATGACACGAACATCTCAGAGAGGTAACTGAATGGGGAAAAAGCAAATTTAAGACTAGGAAAATACCAACCATCTTGGAAGTGTGATACGGCCTTCTTAAATAGATTTAAGAACTCTCCAACTCAGAGTAATTGTAAGAGGACAAATCTAAATTATTTAAAAGCCTGAGCTGTAAAATATTTTGAAATGGACTTGAGTTATTTCAAGTTCCTGTAGAATCTTGAACTCACAGCTACACAGGATCACTGCCCCATCTACTTAGGTGAACAGGTAATTACCAACATTTAGCACACTGGGGTCAAGAACTTAAAAACATGCATTTTCCCAGGAAGCTTTTATAATACCTTCCTAAGAGTTTTTTATTGTGATATGCTCACCACACAATTTTTGAGAGTCGCAGAAAGGATGCATTTCAAATGGATCTGTATCCAGAGTAAGTCAAGCTCAGAATAGCAAGATTTTATATAATAAATGTAATAGATGATTGTCATTTTACAAAAAGATGCAATGAAAAAATGCTGAATATATATTGATATTATGGGTTATTTTGTTAAAAATTATGGTTTCTGCTAGTAAGTGAATGCAGCTTGTTACTGCAAAAAAAAGAAAAGATTAAATGTACACACTAATTGAACCCTTGAGAACAGAGAATACAGAAGTCTGAAATCTCTACTCTGAAAAGTGTCACTGCCACCTGTTCATCCAACTCGGCACCAATATTGTGAAAATATTCAGGCATATTTCTTGTGTAAGTAGTTTTTGCAGAACAAAATTACCACTCAGAAGTTTGTACTATACTGCTTGACACTATGGTCTTTATAAAGAAAAAAAAACTCTCATTCTAAATTACTTTTTTAAAGAGGAATATCTTTTTGGAAAAATTACATTGACTGAAGAATAATACTAGACTGAATAATAACTTAATGATTGTCCCCTCACCACCTACATGAGCTAAAGCATCCAAGTCTGTGTAGTGAAATTCTGTGTCACTTAATTAAATGATGATGTTTTGGAAAGTGAAACCACTTGCCATATTCCTCCAGGTAATTATACCAATAAACAACTTTTTATTTCAACTTTATTGAGATGTAAGTGACCAGAAGCAACTTCTGCATGGATAGTGTTCATGAGTTAAATTTAGCTTACTGACCTATTCCTACAATCTTCTATAAGGTTTTAAGGGAAAAATAAAGGCACTCCAAACCAAAAAAAAAAAAAAGGGGAAACACAAAGGGAAGGAAGGAAGGAAGGGAGGATGGCAGGAGGGAGGGAGGGAGGGACTCGCTCTGGGCAGAAGAACAAGTTAATCAAAGTTTCAACCATTCTTCTTAGATCTTTAAAGAATACCTGAGTAAAAGCAGGTGTCGGAGTTTCTAGGGCTCACTGACAATGTGCTGTGTTCTGAATCCAACAGAAAAGGGGACCTTTACTCAGTTAAACAGAAAGATGCGCTCACAAACGGATCTGCCTCCCAAGTTTTAACGTTCTACAAGATATTGCTAACATTCAACCCAAGACTGGGCACTACCTGAATTTTTACTCTGCCACCCCTTTGGGTAACCTCCCAGGGGCTGCATCAAGCGGCTCTGGAATCGGGGTTGGATGTGTGGAAATGCAATTCACACCAACCACCTCAACTCGACCCAGGGAGGCACTGGTTTTAAAGAAGTAGCGACATTATCCCTTACTCTCCAGCAAAGAGACTCACTAGAAAGGATATCTAATGCTGAGTAAATACTTCTTTCTGTTAAGTTTACTTTTTATACCTAGATAAAGTTACCTACTGATGTATAGAAACTTGCCATTGAGGAAAATTCTGTGGCTTTCTGAACTGGTGGGCTTATCCCGCCAACGGTACCTTTCCTCTGTGGTCAGCTCTTCAGTGGCCTCCCCTTCCCTGTGGCACTTACCCTGGGCCACCCGCAGGATGACCCACGTCCCTCAAAACCACTCTGATGCCCAGTCACGGTATGTGAGAAGCACCCCTCCCTTTGTTTCTAGAACATTCCGGAAAGGTACAGCAAGGGCAAAAGGTCAAACAGAGCAAAGCGGGAACAGGAGCGGGGCCTGGGTGCTCAGCACGCTTCCCCGGCCTCTGGCCAGACAGGGAGGGTGAAAAAGGCTTCCCAGATTACGTGCCCCCTGCCACAGCAGCACTTTGCATAGTTCCCAAATTATTCCACCGTCTGGAGCTGGCTTCTTCCTACTGCACTTCTGAGTAGTGGTATCGTCATTCTATTGCCAAGAAGCTGGCACAAAGGACCAAGGTCCTCAAACACACCTGAAATGGGAAGGAAGTAATCCTAGTGGTTCATCTTTAACACGGGCTCTGAGCTCCTTTCTAGCAAATTCCAGAGAACCAGAGACAGCTGGAGGCAGAACACGAGAGCAATCACGGCAGCCTGCGGCATCAGTGCATCACCACCAAGGAGGGGAGGCAGAAAGAACAGCACATCTAACTGAAATCAGCAGGCAATTCTGGAACCAGATCCAATGTCCCACACTGGAATCTGGCCAAGCTACCGGGGCAGGGTCTTTAGTCCTTGCCAGACATACCACGGGGCTCTTTTTTTTAATATATAAATTTATTTATTTTATTTTTATTTTTGGCTGCATTGTGTCTTCGTTGCTGTGCACAGGCTTTCTCTAGTTGTGGCAAGTGGGGGCTACTCTTGGTTGTGGTGTGCGGGCTTCTCATTGCAGTGGCTTCTCTTATTGCGGAGCACAGGCTCTAGGCGCGCGGGCTTCAGTAGTCGTGGCACGCAGGCTCAGCAGTTGTGGCTCGGGGGCTCTAGAGCACAGCCTCAGTAGTTGTGGCGCAGGGGCTTAGCTGCTCCGCAGCATGTGGGATCCTCCCAGACCAGGGCTCGAACCCATGTCCCCCACATTGGCAGGCGGATTGTTAACCACTGCACCACCAAGGAAGCCCACCACGGGGCTCTTAAAGATGAGGAAGAGTCACTTGCTTGCACTCTACCAAGGGATGCTCTACACGAGGGCCAGCGTGGTTATGTGGAAAGAGCTCTGAACGAGGAGGCCAGAAACCATCGCTCTGGCAGCACATCCGCGTAAGTCAGCTCTGTGACCTTGGGCCACTCACTTAACTTCTCTGGACCTGTTTCTCCATCTGGGGGTCAAGAGAACTGGATCAAGATCTGTAAGTTCTCTAAGATCTTCCAGTTCTAATGCCCGGTGACTCTCATGTCAGGGAAGCAGACAGTAAGAGAGACAAAGAGAGCAGCAGCTTTCAGAGTTTTTTTCAGCAAGAGAAACAGTCAAGCTAATGCATTCCTAACAACTCTGCAACCACGCCGGGCATTAGCACTGTGGCACCTTCTCCGCTGGATGAGGGCAGCCACCTCCCTGCAGCTGCTCCCACGGGGAGGCCATACTTGTGTGATGCGATTTCCAGGAAGGCACCTCCTCCCCATTCCCGCTGTCTAGCAAGATGTCCCCCGTACACATAGTAATAAATAAACAGCAAACGTTTGGAGAGCTCACATAACATGCCAGGCACTGTTCTAAGTGCTTTGCATGCATCGGCTCTTTAATCCCTACAAGAAATATGTGAGGTAAGTACCAATAATATCCCCATTTTCCTGATTTTTTTTCCGGCCGCACGGCGCGGCTTGTGGGATCTTAGTTCTCCAACCAGGGATCGAACCCGGGTCCCCCCGCCCCTCCCCAGCAGTGAAAGCGCCGAGTCCTAACCGATGGGCGGCCAGGAAGTTCCCCCCGTTTTCCTGATGATGGAGGCAAAGAGTTGAAATCATTTGCCCAAGGTCACACAGCTTCTAAGTGGTACAGTCAGATGAAAACTTGGGCAGGCAGGTTCT
Organism: Monodon monoceros; assembly: GCF_005190385.1. NCBI lineage: Eukaryota > Metazoa > Chordata > Mammalia > Artiodactyla > Monodontidae > Monodon > Monodon monoceros. The sequence goes on from NW_021703778.1 coordinate 19,573,295, forward strand.
CAGGTCTTCACCAATATTTACACTGCCCCTCTGATGGCAGGATAAGATAGACAGAGATTATTTTCCTTCACTATTAATGAGCACCCCCATGCAGTGGGCTGTTACCTACATCAAGAGTATGTGGTCCTATCTTAAACAGCGTGGAAACACCAGACGATCAAATCATGATGGAAAAGACAGACAGACCCGGGTCTGACTTCCTGCTCTATCTACTTACGTGGTCTCCAGAAATTTCTTATTTAAGTCCCAGCTCAACTGTAAAATGTGAATAATAATAGACACTTCAGAGGTTGACTGTGAGGATTACAGAAAACAAGGCTCCTAGAAGTCCCAGCTAGTTTCTAAATTATGACAAAGTGAGAATATGTATATTTAAAGTCTCAAAGGGTAGCTATAAATGGCTCTAATTTTCAGGTTCTGGTTTTAGAGTTATCAGTCTATTAATTTAATTAATTGACATCTATTTCAATTAAACTATTTAGCATCTATTGACATCTATTATCTATTGAAATCTATTGCCATCTATTTCTTACTATTTGTTGGGAGTCGTGAGACTTTTTTTTTTTTTTTTTTTGGCCACGTGGCTTGTTGGCTCTTAGCTCTCCGACCAGGGACCGAACCCGGGCCCTCGGCACTGAAAGCGTAGAGTCCTAACCGCTGGACCGCCAGGGAATTTCCGGGAGTCATAAGACTTCTGATTCCTATAGGCTGTTTCTAGATTGAACGAAGTTCCCATAACAGTCTCCTAACAGAAGGGCAGGCTGTGGACCCTAAAAGATGGGGAACAGCTCCATAAGTGAGACTCTGCTGTCTCCCTAGCTCCATCACTCACCAAAATTATACCCTCTGCACCTCAGTTTCTCCTTCCACAAAATGGATACAATTTCTGCTCTTACCTCTTCCGCCAACATATTCTGAGCTCTTACAATAGCATGATGAGAGTGGTAATGCCTAACATTTACATAATCCCTAACACTGGAGCATTTCAATGTAATTTAGAAAGGCTTTTCATATGCCTTATGATCTTATTTAGGCACCCAGACAGCAGATTTTTGACAGCCTTGAGGGTATATTGACTAAATTAAGCAAAAAGAATTTTTTGCTCTTCAGTGGAAAGATATAAAAAAACTGAAATGTATTTTAAAATGTGCATATACATATGTGTATGTACATATGTGTCTACATATATGTGCATGTGTTCACATTTATGCACACATACACATATATAAACGTATGCATTTAGCACATCAGTTCTGTAGCCTTCAACAAGAACGAAAACACCGCATCCATCACACCACTGTATTTGTTTACAAATATCCTTGCCTGTGGTTGGATTCCCCAATGATACCTACCTCATATCTGAATCATATAGTCAACCCTATTTTTAAAATATTTATAAAAGAAAAATGTAAATGGTTAAAAAAATGAATATTAAATCCCATTTACCAAATTCCATATATATCACTATTTTAGAAATGATTTCTTTCACTGTATATTTCCTAAAAACTTCAGACCAATCACCTAAGACTCTGACCTCAATTTTTTTTTTTTTCTTTTTTTTTTTTTTTGCGGTACGCAGGCCTCTCACTGTTGTGGCCTCTCCCGTTGCGGAGCACAGGCTCTGGACGCGCAGGCTCAGCGGCCACGGCTCACGGGCCCAGCCGCTCCGCGGCATGTGGGATTCTCCCGGACCGGGGCACGAACCCGTGTCCCCCGCATCGGCAGGCAGACTCTCAACCACTGCGCCACCAGGGAAGCCCTGACCTCAGTTTTTAAGCTGACTTTCAGGACAAAAGTGAGTGATATGGCTTTAAAATGGTAAGTTTTTAAACCACCCAAGGATAATAACCCTGGACTTCAAATATGTAAAATAAAATCTATTCACCAAATTTTATAGAGTTTTTTTTTATAGTTTATTTATAAACTAGATAATGAGTCATAAATAAAACTTCACTGAAATCATTTATCTACCCATATAAACAATGTCAAAACCATGTAGAAAATAGAACTGACACAACCTAAAGTTTAACAGAAAAGAAACAGTGAACCTTTGGGGTATATTTATTTCTTTTTCTGTATTTGCCATCCTGGTCTATCCTAGGACTCCTTGTACTTAATCTTTCATGCTGTGAAATACCCTCCAATATAAGCTATTCTGATTTTTTTGAAACACCAGACAAGAAATATATATACATATACACACACACATATATACACATATAAATTCACATACACATAGAGAGATATATACAGATACAGATATCAACTCACACACATCTGTTGGAATCATTTAAATAAAATGTATATAAATCATTAGCTAAGTAAGTTTACTGAAGAAGGGAGAAAACATTTGCCAAGATATATTATTAGAGGAATTTAAACCACCAACTAATCCACACAAGGGCTGAACTGCCCAAACACAGAACCAGATTAGCTGACAGAGAGCTAGCGAACGGAAGTAAGCGTGCAAATAACTCACGCTAACACAATGTTTCTTCAACTACTCTAAATATCTAGAGTAATACGTACAGTATAAAAGGTGGTAGGAACAGCCAGACTGGATGAAGTCGGCCTTGTTGTTGTAGGAGAATCATCTTCGTCTCTGCCTCGTCTTCCAGGATGCTCCCTGCCCCCACTGGCTGATGGACCCGTGTGCGCTGGGTCACGAAAGCCCACGAGAAGTCAGCAGAGATTTCCTCCTCGCCCTAATCTCTACTGAGTCAGCTCCTGAGCCCAGTGTTTCTAACTCCGTATTATCACCTGAATCCCCTCCACCCACTCCTCCCCTCCATGCTCCCCACCATGCCTTTAGCTCAGGGCTGGACTCAGGAAATCCACAGGAAGCGGACCTCACAGTCAGAGTCAGGAGGGATAGAGGTAAGCTTGGTGCCGTGGGGTCTCAGAGGGAAGGGCCCCCCCCCCCGGCAGGGACAATGGAGGGGGGGGAATCCTGAAGGAGGGGGCATCTCAAACTGAGGCTTAGCCTACCGTAGCAGGAAGGAGAGGGAAGGAGAGGCAGAGGCCTGAATCATCTGTGCAGGAATCATCCGTCTGTTTTGGAAGAATGAAATTGAACTTGGGGCGTGGGGAGGTGAACGCTACACAGCAAGATGGCAAAGTGGAGGGGAGGGGCTGTTTACAAAGGAGCTTGGATTCCATCAAGCAGGTGACTTCCCAGAATTAAGGTGGGGAGGGTCAAATCAGACATGCATTTAAAATCTCAGTGGCACAGCGTTACTGGAACAAGGCATGAAGAAAGGGAGTCTGTCTGATCATGAGAGCCACACTTCACATAATACTTGGGAAGCAGAAACCGCAGGCAGGGAGTGGCCCCAGAGGTTCATGGTCACTGGAAAGATAAGCCAACATGCCTGGTCAAACTAGTTTGAATATCCCTGTTTTGTACTAACGGATACCACCAATTCCCTTTTCCTCCCATTCATAGCATTCTGTAAGCAATGCCCAAGAAATTGATAAAAACTCATAAAAATACATTGATTCTGGATCTCAAGTCAAATTTGAAAAATGTTGCTGGATTATCTGCTATGGACAAAGCACCATGGGAAAGCCACTTGGAAGCATCAAATGTATCCCGTTTTGGCTGTAAAGTCACATTGGCATGAGACCAATTTTATTTCTTATACACATGCCCACTGTTAGGATGAAGTAAACAATGACCAGCAAATAGTGGTCTGAACAAAACGGAGTTTACAGTCAGATCCACGGGGCTCAAAGAAATGGAGAGGCCGAGGTATAGTGCGAAAGAGGAGAAAGTCCATCAAATTCAGCAAGATTCCAAGGCCAAATCTCTGGTAGGGCCAGAGGGACGAGCGTCAGCTCGTGCGTGTGTCTGATGCTTTCACTGAGCCTGGCGTGAACAGGTCCAGGATGGGCTGTGTCAATGTTCCAACAGGACTAGGGTCCTTTGGCAGATACACCCACCCGTGCATGCTCCATGCCTGACAAGACTGTGACTTTAATCACACACACAGCACAATAACCACCACCAAATAACTTAACCGCATCCCTCAACCTGTTTTGCTCGAACTGCACATTTCTCCCAAAATTAAGGGAACTTTCAGCAAGGGTTTTCCAGGGTAGCGAAGGGTTCTAGGATCCTAACAGACAGACCTGCCTCCCTATTTGTTATCACATGGCCTCCAGCCATTCCTCTTCTTACTTCCTGCCTGTGCCCTTAATTCCGACACTACCTTTCCAGAGGAGAGGTCTCTCCATGTTGGAACATCATCTTCTAGGCAGATCAGATCCTTCAAAAGCTGTACTGGTGCCTGAGACACTCAAGTATCAGCTTTCCCAGCTTGGCCATTTTCAGTCATTGGAATAGTGGTTCTGTTCGCCCTGAATCGATGAATTTCTATTGATGCGTCTGTTCCTCTAACACACACAATAAACTGTCACTTGGCAGTGATTTAAAGAAGCAAACGGGCCAGGCTGCCATCAGAACAAAGCTGCAGGAGCAGAAGCAAGCCAGATTTAAATGCGTTCATTTACAGAAAAGCCTTTCTCTGAAGGCTAATACTTAATTCAAAACCAGCTGTCCTCTCCTTTGGGGGCTCAAGCTGCCTGCCTTCCCTCTAGTTAATCTGTACGAGAGAAACATGTCTGGTCCAAGATAACCAGGGAATCAAGCTACTGAAAGAAGTGCCCAGGCCTCCGGAGCCCGGCTGTCCCCTGGTTGAGGTGCTGACTCACGCTCCCCCCAGAAGACCCAGCCCCACCACCCTGCCCAAGATCCATCCTGACCTTGGCCTTAGTGGATCCTGGGCTTTGGCGTCTGCTTCTTTCAGCAGCCCTGACCCCCTTCGGATAGTGGCCTTGTCACTGAGTCCTGCTGACTTGACCAACCCCTACGCCAGCCTCTCCAGGCCAGGAATGGCCATCACTGCCCCTACTTCCCCTGCCACCCTCAAAGAGCCAGGTTCTCGCTCTTGAACCCAGCCAGTGGCTGGTGCCCACTCCCCACTGATGGGAGGATGGGGTCAGGTCAATTTCCCTCTCTTGGTATAAAACCCAGCTCTTCAAAAGGGACCACATTTGAGTTTGCTTCTCTAAATGAAGCCTCTCACCTAAAGGAAACGTCATCTGGTGTGCGTGTGTGTGTGCGTATGTGAGTGTGTGAGTGTGTGTGCGTGCACACACACGTGTGTACACATCTTTCCCTACTCCTGGACACGTGAAGAGCATCTCTACCCCGCTGGGAGGTGAGACCTTGAGGCCCTAGAGCAGCTGTTCTCAACACTGACTTGAATGCATGTAAGAATCCAGGGATGGAGAGGGGCTGCTTTTCAAAATTTCCCAACGGCCACCATAACCTCCAATTCTAACTCAATTGGTCTAGGATGGAGACTGGGTGTCAGGATGTTCGGAAAAGCTTCCCAGGTGATTTTAATGTGCCACCAGGGTTGAAAACCACTGATTTAGAGAGAAGAAGGCAGAGACCGTCAGCTGAGACTCCTCAGTGTATTCAAGATGGAGAACATGCAATTTAAAAGCAATCGCTACCCAGGCTCCTCCCCCAGGGAAGATCATCTCTGTAGCCGACAAAGTACCCATTACAACAGCGTGTGGAATCCTGGTGCCATGTTTCATAAGCACGGTAACTCTTTAACCAGTCTGAGCCTCGGTTACCCCAACTGTTAGGAAAAGGGCTACTCTAAATACATCTGTCCTGTTTCTTCCATCTCCCATATTCCAGCTTTATGCATCCCCTTCATCCCCCCATTTCAATACAGACTGTCTATATATTTGCCTTTCTACTTCTCCAAAAATACTTTATGTGTTGCCTTGAAACTAGATTTGGGTAGTGCCTGCCCTCTAAGTAAATAATACTACAGGAACGATAAACCCTATAATCCAGTGCAGCGTGTGTGACACTGATGACGTGACATCCCATAATGCACAGAATACTCCCTGCACGGGACCTGAGCTAACCATTCCGCCAGGGAAAGCTGGCGCTGAGCCACACAGACCCTGCCCCTGGCCAGTCACACAGCGTCTCTCTCACTGCCTACCATGAAGCCAGCCTCTTTTTATTCCCTCTGAGCTTGGTTTAATACCCACTTTCAAGGAGGAGATTCATTTTGGAACTATTTTCAGAGCAAGAATAAAGACATCCTTAAGGATATATTAGCTACATTACTTAAATCCAATGAAATACATAAATCTCTCACCCTGCAATAAACGCAACACGTAGGAGGGCAAGCAGTCTCCCAGATGGGCCTCCCTGGATGAAAAACAGCCTGGAAATATACAAACGACCAGGGTATATGACAGAATTTGGAATAATGCAGGCCTCTCTGGGACCCTATCTACAATGATTTAGCTATGGAAAGTACCAAAGGATTTTTTAATATGTGTTTTCAGAAAACTTTAACATCCAGCAAGCCCAGATCACAGCTGAGCTGCTGAGCTCCAGACCTCCATGGTCAACTGGTCAACTCCACCCAGCCATTCCCAAGACCAGCATGTCTGAATCAGAACTCATCACCTGCCCTCCGGCTCCTGGGTTTCTGATCTCAGCTAATGGGGTCATTACCCACCCAGGTATCCAATCAGAAACCTGATAGTTATCCTAGAATCCACTCTCCCCTCAATCCTCCCCCCATTCTTCCTGAATTCCTAAGTCCTGGAGATTCCATTTTGCCCCTTGCATCCCAACACACACCTCCTGTTTCAATGCATTGCTTCCCCGACGCCTCCAATGGCTGCCTAACTGCTCCCCCTAGAGTGAGTCTTGCCCGCCCCCCAATCTATCCTTCCAAGTTCAGCAACAATAATCTCTATGAAACAATCCTTCAAGGCTCCCCTCTGTCTAGTGGATAAACTGGGGTATACAGCCCCCCACGATCCAGCCTCCCCAACCTCGGGTCTCCCACACCTCGCCTTGAACCCTCCACCTGGTCCAGTGAGCTATGTGGAGTTCCCAGCACACCAGCCTGCCTCCCCATTTCCTTTCCTCTGTTTGCACTGCTCCTTCCTGGTTGGAATATCCCTCTGCCTTTCTGCCCTCAGCAAAATATAGTCATTGTCCGGACCCACCTCCTCCAAGAAGCCTACCCTCACACCCCACCCCAAAGGGAAAACTGGGCAGCCCTACTCTTGAGCCCCTGGTCAGACCTCTCGCACAGTATCTGCGACGTTACTGCACTTATTTAGCTCCTGGAGGGCAAGGACTGTATCTTGTCTTTTCAGCCTCGGTTCCAACTGATGCGTACGAATTCACTCAACATCAGTGAAATGAATGAATGCTTCGATGGTGGCTTCTAACAGCGGTTTCAAAACGATATTCTTTACAACTCACATCCTTTGCTTCCGGCTGCTTATAACTTGGAACGGCTTCTTACTCCACTTATAAATCCTTTGCAGGGGAGCGAAACAATAAATCAGTACAGGAGATACAGCGCCTTTTATCCCCTGAAAAATCATTTCTTTGTTTTCCATTCCTGAAAAAAAGGGTCACACTTCAAGGCACCCCAACAGCAGAATGAGAACTATCAAAATAAGTGATTCCCAATCCCTGGTCCTCCCTTGCTTTTATTTTTTCTTAGTTTTTATTTTTTATTGAAGTATAGTTGATATATTTATTTTTTAATTGTTTTCAATTGGCCACGCCGCACAGAGTGCGAGATCTTAGTTCCCTCACCAGGGACTGAACCCACGTCTCACGCATTGGGAGCGTGGAGTCTTAACCACCGGACCGCCAGGGAAGTCCCCTCTCTTGCTTTTAAATGCCCTCTTGCTGGAAGTGTGTATTATTTGAATGAGGCACAGGGTGGAGACACTACTTAAAGCCGAGGGAACAAGGCATGAACGAAGACTGGCTTATGAAGTCTACACTGCTGCCCTTGCCCATGTAGATGCAAGATAACACTGAGAATAAAACTGACTTCCCCGGCTTTGTGGCTTCTAAGCCCATAAGGGAGATACATGAAAATAAAGGCACCATCCTTGACTCAGCATCCAGCAGCCCCTGTGCCCCAAGGTAGGCCCTCTGGGGAAGCTCTGAGCCCACCCAGAATTCCATCTCAAATGCCAGCTATCTGCAATGTGGCTACAACTTCATACACAGCCAATATCCTCTTCTCTGAGTGCCGATTTCATATTGGAAAATGAACAATTTAAATAAATGTTTCATTAACATACTGTTTTCCGGCCTGATGCTAATGTACTTAGAGTAATTTGTTTTCCCAAATTCTCCGCCACAGAATCATTTCATGCAGTCCTCACAGGACAACCTGAAACTCTTCAGGTCCCTAAGAGACAACCTAGAAACCAACCAAACAAATAACAGAAAACCCTTGGACTTAAAAGCCATCGAGACCCACTTGTTCTAGAACACACATCACACATGCTGCAGAACAGGAAGATCCGGACCACCTCAGTGGCGCTGGGTTTGTATTGACGGCAACAAAGCACTGTTCCGAGGGCACTGTTGGTCCCCAAGACACAGAAGTGGGAGACGTGGCTTACTCAGGAAGAATGCAGAGTGTGCCATCTTGTTCTGAGACCCTGTAAGGCTTGTTCCCATTTTTCTTTGCTTATCTGATTCTTACTTTGTGCTGATTCCAAACCCCCCAAATTTCAAGGATACTTCTAACATCTTTTACTAATAGGAGAGCTTAAAAGCTTCACAGCACAATGCTCAGATACACCCCAATCACGCAAAAGCAGGTCCCATATAAAGGTTTGTTCCCCCAAACCTTGTGAGACACGGGGGAATGGCTCGATCATGAGGACATGGGAAGCAGCCTGGACACCACGCTAACGGGAGGCCATCTTTTGGGTGGATCCAGCCACATCAGAATGGTTCTCTGTGGCACCACTGGGCTGGAGGCACGATTTTGATTTGATTCTGCGAAACTGTGATTTATAAGAAATATATATTTGGTCACTGAGATGACCAAAAAATATTTCTCATATATATATTTGGTCTTGTCCACAGTTCCTGACTCACGGCTCCCAAAAACCTTTGGAGTTTCCTAAGTGTTGAGAGAGACAGAAGTTTCTTTGTTATGTGAATGAGGTGACTTTTAGAAGCACCTAAGGATGGGGGCTGGTTGCCCGGAGAACCAACCACGTTGACTAGAGGGTTGGGACTTTCCGTTCCATCCCCCTGATTTCTGGGGAGGGGAGAGGGGCTGGAGGTTGAACCAATCACCAATGACCAATGATCTTTATCAATCACGACTATATAATGAAGCCTCCATAAAAAGCCCAAAGGACAAGTTTTTGTCCCTTTTTGCAGAGCTTCCACATTGGAGAACCAGAACGCTTCTGCATGCCACCGTGCTGCCCCACGCTCCAAGAGGACAGAAGCTCCCTTGTTCGGGACCCTGCCCTGTGTATCTCTTCCATCTAGCTGTTGGTTCGCATCCTTTAATATCCTTTCAGAATAATTCGGTAATCTAGTGAGTAAACGGGTTTTCCTGAGTTCTGTGAGCCATTCTAGCAAATTGATCGAACCCCAGGAGAGGGCCCTGGGAACCTCTGACTTATAACCAGTTGGTCAGAAGTACAGGTAACAACCCAAGCTTGAGACTGGAGCCTGAAGTGGGGAGTGGTCTCATGGGACTGAGCCCTTCACCTGTGGGATCTGATTCTGTCTCTGGGTAGACAGTGTCAGGACTGAGTTGGACTCTCGGACACCCTGCTGGCAACAAAGAATTGTTTGTTGGTGTGGGAAAACCCTGAGCCACACACCTTGGAATTGGGTCCAGGAACCCCATCCAGGTTCTATTACATGGGGAGCAAAATCAAACTCAGTGAAGAGGTGAAGCAGGTAACCAGTGAGCTCTGGCACTTTCTGGGTGCCAGGTGTGTGGCAGAGAGCAGGAGACCCACCAAAGACTGGAAATCACACTGGTGGGGCGCGGGGGGGGGGGGGGTTACCTCCCTGGCTGTGCCACATCTGAGCTGCAAGGCGATGGACAAGTGACTTCCATTTCTGAGCTTCGCCTCCCTCTTAGAAAATAAAGCAACAACAACAAGAAAACAATAATAGTAACTGGGGGCAGTGGCAGTGGCAGCTACCCTTTCATTGAGCACTTACTATGCAGCAAGTGCTGAACAAACACTTGCCGAGCGCCATCGCCATCTCACTTAATCCTGAGGACACCTGGGAGGACACTGTTAACTCCAGTTTATGGAGGAGGCTCAGAGCTCAGGAACCAGCCCAAGGTCACCCAGCTGCAGGGAGTGGCGGGGTCTCGGTTCAAAACCGAGTCCCTCTGACTGCCATGTTCTTTGGAAGGAATAACAACCTAAATGACTGGCACAGACATTAGGAAATGCTATATAATGTGGAAAGTGCTCTGGACGCCCTGCACGAAAGGCAGTCAGGGTTAACAAGCCCACCCCTCACTGCGGGCCAGCATCCTGGTCACCTTCTCCGACCACTGGGCAGCCAGCTCCCGGCAGCCTCCTCCCTCCTGTGGGCCAGAGGCCCGATCATCCCGGAGCGTCATCCACTGGGCGGTGGGGGAAGGAGACCGTCCCTCCTGGCACTTACTTTCTCAGGACCGCAATCTCATTCTCTATGCTGCTTTCTTTGCCCTTCAGTGCCTTCTTGGGGATACATTTCACCGCAAAGAGTTTTCCAGTTGCCTTCTCTTCAGCTAAGACCACTTCGGAAAATGCCCCGCTGTGAACAAAGAGGGAGAAAAAGAAGCAGCTTAGATTCAGGAGATCTGGGCATTCCCGACAGCTCCTCTGATCCCACTACCAAAATCTGAGTAATAACAAGAAGAACAATTCCCGGCATCACTGTGACTTTTTAACCAGCCACACTCCCAACCAAACTTCTTTGTGCAGAGGGTAGACAAAGGCAAGTGTGACCTCTTGCAAAGGGACACAGGAATGCCCACGTGGGTGTGGGCACCTGCCATCTTGCACAACAACCAAGCAGCAGTCACTTGGGAGCAACAGAAAAGCTCCAGAAAGGTTCCTGCAGGAAAGATCAGGTCCATCTGAAGCTGTCAGCACCCACACCCCCAAGCAGATGAGAGGATAACACTGAAATGTCTAGATTCCTCCCAGGCCCTTTCATTCCCAAGAAAATTTCAGAGCACTTGGCAAAGCCGTAATTAATTCTCACAGATAGGTAAGGGTGTAATTAACATGTGCGACGCACGGTACCAACACAGGTTAATTAATTTTTAGGGCCATGCAGGGCTGCAGTGAGCAGCTTGTTTCTTTTTTCAACCAAACAAATAAAAAGAAACATGATGCCCTGAGCGGGGAGAACTTCCTGCCTGAAAACAGAAATCTAACTCTGTGAGGCCACATCACCAAACTGAAAATGTAACCAGAACATTCGGGGCCAGAGATTACATTTCTTCAGAGAGGTGGTCTGCGAGCCCCAGACGCTGCACTGTCCCCCGACCTGACACCTTGTCTATTTCCAGCAGACAATGCCCGGATGCTGCTCTTGTACTGGGGCACAACTTCCCTAACAACTCAAACAAAAACAGACACCTCCATTGCCCACTGCAGACCTCTGTAACCTGGGCTTTGTGCACGCAGGCCACGGAAAACCACCGAGTCATTCTCTATCCTTACACTTTCAGGAGTGACTCATTTCCTCTGAGACACAGCAAACATGGCTTCTAAACAGTTATGACTAGAGACAAACTCTCCTACATCAAAAGAAACCACTAGAAGGACGAACGTCATCCCAATATTGGTCCCTCAGGGCCTTTGTTCTTCAGCCAACATCAAAGAGATGCCTAAGCAATGGAGGAATGGATAAAGAAGATGTGGTACATATATACAATGGAATATTACTCAGCCATAAAAAATACTGTCAATTGCAGAAATATGGGAAGAACTAGAGACTACCATACTGAGTGAAGTAAGTCAGACAGAGAAAGACAAATATCATATGATATCACTTATATGTGGAATCTTAAAAAAATGGTACAAATGAACGTATTTACAAAACAGAGAGTCACAGATGTAGAAAACAAACTTATGCTTACCAAGGGGGAAAAGAGGGGGTGGGATAAATTGGGAGCTTGGGATTGACATACACACAGTACTCTATATAAAATAGATAATAAGAACTACGGTTGGGGGCTTCCCTGGTGGCGCAGTGGTTGAGAGTCTGCCTGCTGATGCAGGGGACACGGGTTCGAGCCCTGGTCTGGGAAGATCCCACATGCCGCGGAGCGGCTGGGCCCGTGAGCCATGGCCGCTGAGCCTGCGCGTCCGGAGCCTGTGCCGCAACAAGAGAGGCCGCGACAGTGAGAGGCCCGCGCACGGTGATGAAGAGTGGCCCCCGCATGCCACAACTAGGGAAAGCCCTCGCACAGACATGAAGACCCAACACAGCCAAAAATAAGCAAATAAATTTAAAAAAAAAAAGCACTACGGTTGGCACAGGGAACTCTACTCAATACTCTGTAATGACCTATATGGGAACAGAATCTAAAAACGAGTGGGGAGATTGGTTCAAGATGGCAGAGTAGAAGGACGTGCTCTCACTCCCTCTTGCAAGAACACCAGAACTAACTGGTGAACAATCATCGACAGGAAGACACTGGAACTCACCAAAAGAAAGATACCCCACATCCAAAGACAAAGGAGAAGCCACTATGAGATGGCAGGAGGGGCGCAATCACAATAAAATCAAATCCCATAACTGCTGGGTGGGTGACTCACAAACTGGAGAACACTTGTACCACAGAAGTCCACGCACTGGAGTAAAGGTTCTGAGCCCCATGTCAGGCTTCCCAATCTGGGGGTCCGGCAACAGGAGGAGGAATTCCCAGAGAATCAGACTTCGAAAGTTAGCAGGATTTGATTGCAGGACTTCGACAGGACTGGGGGAAACAGAGACTCCACTCTTGGAGGGCACGCACAAAGTAGTGTGTGCGCATCAGGACCCACGGGAAAGGAGCAGTGACCTCATAGGAGACTGATCCAGACCTACCTTCTAGTGTTGGAGGGTCTCCGGCAGAGGTGGGGGGTGGCTGTGGCTCACCATGAGGACAAGGACACTAGCAGCAGAAGTTCTGGGAAGTACTCCTTGGCATGAGCCATCCCAGAGTCTGCTATTAGCCCCACCAAAGAGCCCAGGGAGGCTCCAGTGTTGGGTCGCCTCAGGCCAAACAACCAACAGGGAGGGAACCCAGCCCCACCCATCAGCAAACAAGTGGATTAAAGTTTTACTGAGCTCTGCCCACCAGAGCAACACCCAGCTCTACCCATCACCAGTCCCTCCCATGAGGAAACTTGCAAAAGCCTCTTAGATAGCCTCTCATCCACCAGAGGGCAGACAGCAGAAGCAAGAAATACAATCCTGCAGCCTGTGGAACAAAAACCACATTCACAGAGAGACAGACAAGATGAAAAGGCAGAGGGCTATGTACCAGATGAAGTAACAAGATAAAACCCCAGAAAAACAACTAACTGAAGTAGAGATAGGGAACCTTCCAGAAAAAGAATTCAGAATAATGATAGTGAAGATGATCCAGGACCTCGGAAAAACAATGGAGGCAAAGATCGAGAAGATGCAAGAAATGTTTAACAAAGACCTAGAAGAATTAAAGAACAAACAAACAGAGATGAACAACACAATAACTGAAATGAAAAATATACCAGAAGGAATCAATAGCAGAATAACTGAGGCAGAAGAACGGATAAGTGACCTGGAAGACAGAATGGTGGAATTCACTGCCATGGAACAGAATAAAGAATGAAAAGAAATGAAGACAGCCTAAGAGACCTCTGGGACAACATTAAATGCAACAACATCTGCATTATAGGGCTTCCAGAAGGAGAAGAGAGAAAGGACCAGAGAAAATATTTGAAGAGATTATAGTCGAAAACTTCCCTAACATGGGAAAGGAAATAGCCACCCAAGTCCAGGAAGTACAGAGAGTCCCATACAGGATAAGCCCAAGGAGAAACACAGAGAGACACATAGTAATCAAATTGGCAAAAATTAAAGACAGAGAAAAATTATTGAAAGCAGCAAGGGAAAAATGACAAATGACATACAAGGAAACTCCCATAAGGTTAACAGCTGATTTCTCAGCAGAAACTCTACAAGCCAGAAGGGAGTGGCATGATATACTTAAAGTGATGAAAGGGAAGAACCTACAACCAAGATTACTCTACTCAGCAAGGATCTCATTCAGATTTGATGGAGAAATTAAAACCTTTACAGACAAGCAAAAGCTAAGAGAATTCAGCACCACCAAACCAGCTCTACAACAAATGCTAAAGGAACTTCTCTAAGTGGGAAACACAAGAGAAGAAAAGGACCTACAAAAACAAACCCAAAACAATTAGGAAAATGGTCATAGGAACATACCTATCTATAATTACCTTAAACGTGAATGGATTAAATGCTCCAACTAAAAGACACAGGCTTGCTGAATGGATACAAAAACAAGACCCATATATATGCTGTCTATAAGAGACCCACTTCAGACCTAGGGACACATTCAGACTGAAAATGAGGGGATGGAAAAAGACAGTCCATGCAACTGGAAATCAAAAGAAAGCTGGAGTAGCAACACTCATATCAGATAAGATAGACTTTAAAATAAAGAACATTACAAGAGACAAAGAAGGACACTATATAATGATCAAGGGATCAATCCAAGAAGAAGATAAACCAATTATAAATATATATGCACCCAACATAGGAGCACCTCAATACATAAGGCAACTGCTATCAGCTATAAAAGAGGAAATCGACAGTAACACACTAATAGTGGGGGACTTTAACACCTCACACCAATGGACAGATCATACAAACAGAAAATTAATAAGGAAACACAAGCTTTAAATAACACAGTAGACCAGATAGATTTAATTGATATTTACAGGACATTCCATCCAAAAACAGCAGATTACAGTTTCTTCTCAAGTGCACACGGAACATTCTGCAGGATAGATCACATCTTGGGTCACAATTCAAGCCTCAGTGAATTTAAGAAAATTGAAATCATATCACGCATCTTTTCTGACCACAATGCTATGAGATTAGAAATGAATTACAGTGAAAAAACACCGAAAAAAACCACAAACACATGGAGGCTAAACAATACGTTACTAAATGACCAAGAGATCAGTGAAGAAATCAAAAAATACCTAAGACAAATGATAATGAAAACACAATGATCCAAAACCTATGGGATGCAGCAAAAGCAGTTCTAAGAGGGAAGTTTATAGCTATACAAACCTACCTCAAGAAACAAGAAAAATCTCAAATAAACAATCTGACCTTACACCAGAAGGAACTAGAGAAAGAAGAACAAACAAAACCCAAAGTTAGCAGAAGGAAAGAAATCATAAAGATCAGAGCAGAAATAAATGAAATAGAAACAAAGAAAACAATAGCAAAGATCAATAAAACTAAAAGCTGGTTCTTTGAGAAGATAAACAAAATTGATAAACCATTAGCCAGACTCATCAAGAAAAAGAGGGAGAGGACTCAAATCAATAAACTTAGAAATGAAAAAG
This sequence comes from Monodon monoceros, assembly GCF_005190385.1. Classification (NCBI taxonomy): domain Eukaryota; kingdom Metazoa; phylum Chordata; class Mammalia; order Artiodactyla; family Monodontidae; genus Monodon; species Monodon monoceros. The sequence continues at coordinate 19,588,787 of NW_021703778.1, forward strand.
GAGAAGTTACAACAGACACTGCAGAAATACAAAGCATCCTAAGAGACTACTACAAGCAACTCTATGCCAATAAAATGGACAATCTGGAAGAAATGGAAAAGTTCTTAGAAAGGTATAACCTTCCAAGACTGAACCAGGAAGAAACAGAAAATATGAACAGAACAATCACAAGTAATGAAATTGAAACTGTGATTAAAAATCTTCCAACAAACAAAAGTCCAGGGCCAGATGGCTTCACAGGTGAATTCTATCAGACATTTAGAGAAGAGCTAACACCCATCCTTCTCAAACTCTTCCAAAAAATTGCAGAGGAAGGATCACTCCCAAACTCATTCTACGAGGCCACCATCACCCTAGTACCAAAACCAGACAAAGATACTACAAAAAAAGAAAATTACAGACCAATAACACTGATGAATATAGATGCAAAAATTCTCAACAAAATACTAGCAAACCGAATCCAACAGCGCATTAAAGGGATCATACACCATGATCAAGTGGGATTTATCCCAGGGATGCAAGGATTCTTCAATATATGCAAATCAATCAATGTGATACACCATATTAACAAGTTGAAGAATAAAAACCATATGATCATCGCAACAGATGCAGAAAAAGATTTTGACAAAATTCAACACCCATTTATGATAAAAACTCTCCAGAAAGTGGGCATAGAGGGAACCTACCTCAACATAATAAAGTCCGTATACGACAAACCCACAGCAAACATCATTCTCAATGGTGAAAAACTGAAAGTATTTCCTTTAAGATCAGGAACAAGACGAGGATGTCCACTCTCACCAATATTATTCAGCATAGTTTTGGAAGTCCTAACCATGGTAATCAGAGAAGAAAAAGAAATAAAAGGAATACAAATTGGAAAAGAAGAAGTAAAACTGTCACTGTTTGCAGATGACATGATACTATACATAGAGAATCCTAAAGATGCCACCAGAAAACTACTAGAGCTAACCAATGAATTTGGTAAAGTAGCAGGATACAAAATTAATGCACAGAAATTTCTTGTATTCCTATACACTAGTGATGAAAAATCTGAAAGAGAAATTAAGGAAACACTCCCATTTACCACTGCAACAAAAAGAATAAAATACCTAGGAATAAACCTACCTAAGGAGACAAAAGACCTGTATGCAGAAAACTCTAAGACACTGATGAAAGAAATTAAAGATGATACCAAGAGATGGAAAGATATACCATGTTCTTGGATTGGAAGAATCAATATTGTGAAAATGACTATACTACCCAAAGCAATCTACAGATTCAATGCAATCCCTATCAAATTACCAATGGCATTTTTTACAGAACTACAACAAAAAATCTTAAAATTTGTATGGAGACACAGAAGACCCCAAATAGCCAAAGCAGTCTTTAGGGAAAAAAATGGAGCTGGAGGAATCAGACTCCCTGACTTCAGACTATACTACAAAGCTACAGTAATCAAGACAATATGGTACTGGCACAAAACCAGAAATATAGATCAATGGAGCAGGATAGAAGCCCAGAGATAAACCTACGCACCTATGGTCAACAGATCTATGACAGAGGAGGCAAGGATATACGATGGAGAAAAGACTCTCTTCAATAAGCGGTACTGGGAAAACTGGACAGCTACATGTAAAAGAATTAAATTAGAACACTCCATAGCACCATACACAAAACTATACTCAAAATGGATTCGAGACCTAAATGTAAGACCTGACACTATAAAACTCTCAGAGGAACACATAGGAAGAACACTCTTTGACATAAATCACAGCAAGATCTTTTTTGATCCACGTCCTAGAGCAATGGAAATAAAAACAAACGAAACAAATGGAACCTAATGAAACTGAAAAGCTTTTGCACAGCAAAGGAAGCTACAAACAAGACAAAAAGACAACCCTCAGAATGGGAGATAATATTTTCAAACGAATCAACAGACCAACGATTAATCTACAAAATATATAAACAGCTCATGCAGCTCAATATTAGAAAAACAAACAACCCAATGCAAAAATGGGCAGAAGACCTAAATAGACATTTTTCCAAAGAAGACATACAGATGGCCAAGAAGCACATGAAAGGCTGCTCAAGATCACTAGTTATTAGAGAAATGCAAATCAAAACTACAGTGTGGTATCACCTCACATCTGTTAGAATGGGCATCATCAGAAAATCTACAAACAACAAATGCTGGACAGGGTGTGGCGAAAAGGGAACCCTCTTGCACTGTTGGTGGGAATGTAAATTGATACAGCCACTACGGTGAACAGTATGGAGGTTCCTTAAAAAACTAAAAATAGAATTACCATATGACCCAGCAATCCCACTACTGGGCATATACCCTGAGAAAACCATAATTCAAAAAGACACATGCACCCCAATATTCTTGCAGCACTATTTACAATAGCCAGGACACCGAAGCAACCTAAATGCCCATTGACAGATGCATGGATAAAGAAGATGTGGTACATATATACAATGGAATATTACTCAGCCATAAAAAGGAACGAAATTGGGTCATGTGTAGAGATGTGGATGGATCTAGAGACGGTCATACAGAGTGAAGTTAGTCAGAAAGAGAAAAACAAATATCGGATATTAATGCACATATGTGGAACCTAGAAAAATGGTACAGGTGAACCGGTTTGCAGGACAGAAATTGAGACCCAGATGTAGAGAACAAACATATGGACACCAAGGGGGGGAAAGCGGCGGGGTAGTGGTGGTGGTGGTGTGATGAATTGGGAGATTGGGATTGACATGTATACACTGATGGGTATAAAATGGATGACTAATAAGAACCTGCTGTATAAAAAAATAAATTAAATAAAATTCAAACAAATAAAATAAAAAAGAGTGGATATATGTATAACTGATTCACTTTGCTGTACAGCAGAAACACAACAGTGTAAATCAACTAGGCTCTAATAAAAATTAATTTTAAAAAAAGAGAGATGCCTATGCAAGAACAGACTTTTCTCTCCCCCTCTTGTGCCATCTGACAGGGATAGGCATCTGTCCTGGACCAAAGGAAGACGAATATATATATTTTAAATCCTTTCCAGTGAGAGGAATTCACTCCACTTAGTGCAATTAACTGTGAGTCTTTGGGGCAAGTGTTCCTCCTGAACCCTAACTCTGGAGAGACGAGTCTGTCTATCTTCAAGGTCTGTATCTAATTATAGAAACCGGAGGGGCAGAAGGTAGGCATTCAACGAAAGGACCAAGTGGAATATGTCAGAACAAAGATCCTCTGCTCACAAGCATTGGCCAAGTTGGAGTCTCCCACCACGTGCCTCACATTTGACTCAGCCAGAACAGCAATTATGAACTAGAAATACATAAAACCCAGGACAGATTTATCACAGAGTGATATACGGCATCAGACATTCCCAGTGGCATTTGGTCACCGCCAATGGCTTTTGCCCAAAAAAGCCAATTCATAACAACTTGAGGGAATCCCCAGCCAAGAGCTTCCCCTCTCCCTCACATCTGTCTCGGGGATGGACTGAGGCGGATTCTTCTCCCAGTGAGGGTTCTTAGATGGAAGGAACATGGACAGCTATGGACCTGCTCCCTTTCGCTGTCCTCCAGGAAGTGGAACAAGATCCACGTTAGAGACAAGAAAAAATCAGTGAGGAAAGACCAGGATTCTAGCACCGCGGGTGATTTTTTTTTTTTTTTTTTACTGAAGTATAGTTAATTTACAAGGTTGTGTTAGTTTCAGGTGTACAGCAAAGTGATTCAATTATATGTATATATATTCTTCTTCAAATTCTTTTCCATTATAGGTTATTACAAGGTATTGAGTATAGTTCCCTGTGCTCTACAGTAGGTCCTCATAGTTTATCTATTTTATACATAGTAGTGTATATCTGTTAATCCCAAACTCCTAATTTATCCCTCTTCCCTCCTCCCCCTTGGCAACCACAAGTCTGTTCTCTATGTCTATGAGTCTGTTTCTGGTTCATAGATAAGTTCATTTGTATCGTATTTTAGATTCCACATATAAGTGATATCACATGGTATTTGTTTTACTCTGTCTGGCTTACTTCACTTAGTATGATCATCTCTAGGTCCATCTGTGTTGCTGAAAATGGCAGTGTTTCATTCTTTTTTATGGCTGAGTAATATTCCATTGTATATATGTACCACATCTTGTTTATCCATTCATCTGTCCATGGCCCTTCAGGTTGCTTCCATGTCTTGGCTATTGTAAATAGTGCTGCCGTGAACATTAGGGTGGCACCGAAGGTGATTTTATGCCATGGATCCCATGCATTCATTTCCAGTTGCCCCATGTGTCTCTTGGGTCCCTGATGCTGATGACATTCCAGCAGTTTCTCTCCTGAGTCTGTCAGATTTACTGCGTCCATTTTCCAAAAGGTGGAGAAGCCCCTTAGCAGCCAGAGCTTGAGCTAAGAACTGCAGGCAGACCTCTCCCCCTTGGCTGTCCCCTTGCCCTCTCTGTGTTCCCCTGAGCTCCTTCCTCTTCAGACTCTGTAAAAATAGTAACAGACTTTGGCCAGTGCAGAGGAGGTATTCTGCTGAGCTGTCGGGCACACATGAGAGAAGTGCTTCCTTGCTCTGCAGATCAATCCCTCCCAGAAACAGAGTGAGAAGTGCGGTTTCTCGTGAATCAACCCCTTGGCCCGTGACAATGAGGAGGGGGCTTGAGGTCTCCATCAGAGCCAGTGCTGGTGGGCGGCTGCGGGCAGCTGAGGCCAAGGTGACACATGGTGTTCTTGGATCGAAGGCTTCTCTGCCTTTGTCCCTGATGTTGGGAGGGAGGGATGAACTGTCTGTGACCCCACAGTGAGGGCAGGACAAGGGGACACAGACACGCAAAGGGCCTCGTGAGCTAAGCAGGTGGGACTTGACAACGAACAAGGACCCTTGTGACTCCACGGTTACTAAGTAGAGTCACAAAGCCAAGGATATATTCCCGTCCTACCAGAATGAAACTCAGCCTACAGTTCCACTTTTGTGTATATACCCCAAAGAATCAAAAGCTGGGACTCAAACAGTATTCGGACACCCATGTTCATAGCAGCATTATTCACAATAGCCGAAAGGTAGAAACAGCCCAAATATTCATTGATGGATAAAAGGATAAACAAATTGTGGTAGAAACATACAATGAAATATTATTCAGCCATAAAAAGGAATGGAATTCTGACACAGGCTACGACATGGATGAACCCTGAAGACATTATGCTCGGGGAAACAGGCCAGAATCAAGAGGACAAATCCTGTACGATTCCACTTATACAAAGTACCTAAAATAGTCAAATTCATTGAGACAGACAGTAGTATGGTGGGTGTCAGGGGATGGGAGAGGAGGGAATGGGGAGTTATGGGGACAGAGTTTCCATTTGGGAAGATGAAAAAGTTCTTCAGAAGATGAATAATGGCCATGGTTATACAACAGTGTGAATGTACTTAATGCCCCTGAATTGTATGCTTAAAAATGGTTACATTGGAAACATATGATAAGCTTTTTCACTCATTAACCTCCCTAAAGGAGAAAGAAGTTATATGAATAACTGGAGGTGCCGGATGCTGTGTACCACTTGACATTTACAAAGTGCTTTGGCCCCTATCAACAAATCCAATTTGTACAGCAACCCAAGAAGTTACTGTCCCCTCTGTTTTACAGATGAAGGTACTGAGGCTCAGGTAGTAAGGGTCAGAAAAGAAAACGTATGCTTCCTAACCCTTCCCAGGTCCTTTTCAAGACACTCTGCTGGGCTGCTAGCAGGCGGTCTTCCCCACAAGTGTGGCAGGTGACAGCAAGGGAGGGTCAGACGCTGCCTTTGGGTGAGCTGTCCTCCCGCTCTGCACCGATAGTGCAAATCCACCTCCCTTCCTCTTTGAGCCAAACAATGTGTGCATTTACCCCGGCTTTAAGCTTTCCAAAGACAGAGGTCTCTAGTCTTCTTAGGGGGATATAAGATTAGCATAAATTGTTATTGTTCCCGCAATAAACAAATCACTGGAAGATACCTTCCCTGTTCTAAGAAAGCTAAATAAACATCAGAAGCAGAAACTCAAAAATGGAGAGCTAGGGCACTTTCAATGTAATTACACAACAAAGTGATGTGTGTGTCTGCGTGTGTGAGGTGGGAATGGGGTAGCAGGGAGGGAGAGAGAGGGGGCTGGTAATAGGAGGGAAGACAGCAAGAAAAATTATCTGGGAGCCAGAAAGCCTCCAGACAACACAAGGAAATAAACCCCTAAGAACACAAGCAAGGACAGAGAGTTACCACGTTATAAAAATACAAGGAGGTCAAAGCACTTCGCACTCCCTGAGCTGAAAAATACAAGCTTTGGGCATTTAAACCTGAGCGGTAGAGCCTTCCAGCCAGACTGAGCCACACTTGCATCTTTTTTTTTGCGGTACGCGGGCCTCTCACTGTTGTGGCCTCTCCCGTTGCGGAGCACAGGCTCCGGACGCGCAGGCTCAGCGGCCATGGCTCACGGGTCCAGCCGCTCCGCGGCATGTGGGATCTTCCCGGACCGGGGCACGAACCCGCATCCCCTACATTGGCAGGCGGACTCTCAGCCACTGCGCCACCAGGGAAGCCCCGCACTTGCATCTTGAAACGCAGTCTGTGCAGTGGCCGCTCCTGCCTGGCATCCCCCCCATCCCCCCTCCACAATCTGACTTCTCCCCTTGTCATCCCTTGACTGGAACCAGGAGGGCTGGGCCCCTGGGAAGGGGAGGGGGGTCTCCCAAATGCTAAATGCAGTGCCTTCTTCTCGCTGCTCATCCTGTTGGTCTCTTGTGTGACCTCTAATGGTCTCGGCCTCCTTCCTAAAACCCCCTTCTTCTTGGTTCTACGGCAGCTCTCTCCTTCCACCTTTACATCCAGCTTCTCTCCATTGCGGCCTCCTCCTCTGCTTCCAATCAAACATCAGCGAGCTCCGAGGTTGCATTCCCAGCCCTGCCTTCGTCCTATTCTACACCCACCCCCGGGAAATCTGGTGTTTGCTGTTTCCACACCACCTACCTCCTCATGGCCCCCTAACCTTGGTCTAAATTTGAACTTCTCTCATCTCATCTCCTGTGCAAATCTCATCTTTCCAGCTGCCCGCTTGGGTTCTCCAGCTGAAACCCCCGAGCAGCCTCTCAAGAGCCCCATAACCAAAGCAAAAAACAGTATCTTCATCCCCAAACTTCTCTCTCCTATATAGTCTCTTCTCTATAGATTCAGGAACCCAGCCTAGAACTCTATGTCATCCCTCTCTCATTTCCATCACCAAGTATATCCAGCTTTCCGCTAAAATGATTCTCAGATGCCTGTCTGTTGGTCCATCCCTACACCACTGCTCTGGTTCGCATTCCTTTATTCACTCAGGACTGCTCCCAGCACCCTCTCCTGGACCCCTCTGCCCCCAGCAAGTCTACCTTCCACCGTTATCTCCTACCTGCTCCTGGAATTACTTTTCCAAAGCAAAGAGCTGACTATGTGGCTACCCCACCTAAAACACTGAGGTTTTATGTCTACACAGGATAAAGTTTAAACTTCTTTGCAAGTTTCCACGGCATTCAAAGCTCTCCCCAACCTGACCCCAATCTGAAGGCTCATCTACCACCAAGCCATCCTCCCCAACACAAACTCGCCCCACCATGCACACACACATCACCTCCACCCAACCACAAAGGTCAGCTGGCATTTCCCAAATACACCCATGCCCTTTCACACCACTGGCCTGGGTTCAATTCCCCCCACCTCCCCCTTTCCTTGAATGCCGTTCCTTTTTCTTTCTGCTTGGCACAATTCCATCATAAATGGAAGTATATTCCGTTATAAATGTTGAAGGGCCTAGCTGATATATCATATATCCTAACCTTTGAAGGCTTTCTCAATTGTCTTCCACCAGACAGAATGAGGGTCACACACTTGGCTTACACCGTCATTGCCCTACTTACACATGCCATGGTGGTCTTTCGTGTGCTTGCCTGATGCGAGCAGAAGTCCTAAGTCATTCTCTTCTGTGTCTCTATTCCTAACAATGTTGGCACCAACTGACGTCCAAGGCAGTTTGATCACCATTATCTGGGGCTCTCCTTGGATTCCTCCCTGTGCTTTAGATCCACAAAGTAAATGATGTACGCCAATGACCTTCCACTCAGTGTAGAGGAAAAAATACTGTTCCTTTCCTCCTTTATAATGCATTCCTCTAAATTTCTATGCAAGCCTATGCAGAAAGATCCTCAAAGGTTTCTCCTGAAGCGTAAAAATTCTTAGAGTCTTTCCAGATATACTTTAAACTGTACACTATGTACCTTAATGCTTAAGTCATATTTTACAGTTGGATAATCCTGACGTCACTATTTGCGAATTTATGGTATGATACTTCTCCCCCTTATCCTGGTTATAGAAGTAAAATTTGGTAGGAACAATGAGAAAGCAGATTTTTAGATAAAGGACTCTAGGAAATGCATAATCGTGGGAGAAGTAAAAATTCCAGTGACTCGAAAATTGTATTGTTTCACGTTGTGACAAGATATTTCTTTGATATTTAAAGAAAACTATTCTATTTTTAAAAAACACACCAAGTTTCCATCTAAATTAAACCTCTTTGATGAATTCCTAAAAAGGTCAAAGTAAAGATTCTTGAAATGCTAAATATTTTCATCGCCTGAAGATAAGCTGTACAAATTACAAAAGCTGAATCCTTCCCCCTTTTCGTCCACATTTCAGAGCAAATCACATCATCATCTGGAGGCACCTTGCTCTGATTGTAAGCCAGGAACCCAGGAGAAAATAAACAATCTTTTGAGAGCTGAATTTCCAAGACTCGAGGAAAATGTCACATTTTCTATATTCACTAAAGGATTCTAAGCAACTACTTTTGCTTCTCACTTCATAAATGATGGCTCTGAAAAAAGGCTGCTTAGTTTTTTGCTTTATCTAGTCAGTTTTAAGAATGGAACCCTGGCGAAGTAATGAACTATCCACGCTGTAGACTATCTGTGCTATGAAGCCCAGCTGAGGACCGGCACCCAACCCTCCATGAACGAAATGATCCTTACTCTCAACTTACCAGTGGAAGGGCAAGCAAAGAAGTGGGTGGGGCTCTGGAAATTCCTTATATTTCTGAGCTCCCTGGAAAAGCAGCACAAAATCCATGTGTGTTGAGGATGCCTTGGCTTAAAACAGACATTTAAGGGTTTTGTGAACCACAACTAGAAATTTACCTTCCAGTTGTTAAAGAAAATTCCTAGAGCACTTTACCTCCAGATCCGCTGCTATATATTGTGGGCAGAACTCAGAGCTAAGCCACTCCCACAGATAACGCAGGATAACACAACTACTCACTACCACTTATGATCATAAAAAGTAAAAACAAGAATCTACAGGGAGGAGGGATAAATTAGGAGTAAAGGATAACAGATATACACCACTATATATGAAGTAGATAAACAAGGATTTACTGTAGAGCACAGGGAACTGTAGTCAATACCTTGTAATAATCTATAATGGAAAACCTCTAATGAAGTAATACGTACATACGTACAACTAAATCACTTTGCTGTACACCTGAAACTAACACAATATTGTAAATCAACTATACTTCAATTTTTTTTTTTCAAGAAAGGATCTCTGGATTCTGCTTTCCCTATTTCTATGATCTACAACCTGAAGTTGCTAAGAACAAACATCAGTTAGTATCGAAGAAGAGTAGCTGATGTGCCGGCTCCCGTAAGTGCACATAATTTTAAAATAAACTCTTCTGTCAAACGAGAGCACTTTAATCACAAAATCTACAAACACTGAGTCTCTGACCACCTGCTGTGACTTGCACATTTTTGGTGCTCCCCAAATGTCCGTCCAATTGAACTGGCAAAACCTCCAAAAGACGTCTCTGATTTTCAGGCAGAATCAGGAATTCCAGAGCTGTCTTTCTGACTCACGACAGTACACTAAAGCGGTCCCTTGATAAAATTATATCCATCCCAAATTAGACCAAGACGTAATCAGATGGTGCTGAAATGATCTGCCCTATTACCTCAGAGTCAGCTATCATTGTTTCACTGCCTTTCCACGCTTTTGAATCATTCTACATACAAATCAGATTGGCTGTGTTATTATCTTTGTTAATAGCATCGCCTCTAGCCCATTGCCACTACTGCGACGTGCAACTGGACAGACAGACGTTATGCCAGGCTTTGGACCATAAATTAAAATGTTCTTTTCCACTAAGCCTACTATTTTCCCCAGTGTCAGGCCAGGACAATATGAAGGGCTGATGGGGGAAAAAAATGAAAACAACCTAAACAGCAGAAAATGAAGTTGGTAATATTTGGCTTCAAACAATAAAGAAACTGACAGGTGCCTTTGAGACCTATTGTTCCAGAGCAGAATCAATTCTTAAAATAGGAAAACCTGTCTGCTCACCCCAAGAGGAGTCGTACTGACCCCAGAGAATCCAAATAGATAATAACAGTAGTGGAGTCAGATGGTCTCAATGTCTAAACTCTCCAGCCAGAAATTCAGCAATTTTAGAAGTGGCATTAACTCTTTCTGGTAGAATCTTCACTTAAATATTTTCATTAATTCATATACCACTGAAGACATTTTGTACTAATTCAGCCCACTGACCTGAAGAAAGCCATGCCCCATGTGAATAAAGCTCTGACTAGCAAGCAAAGCAAAAAGTCTCACTTCCTCCATTTTTTTCTTTTTTTTGCGGTACGCGGGCCTCTCATTGTCGTGGCCTCTCGCGTTGTGGAGCACAGGCTCTGGACGCGCAGGCTCAGCGGCCATGGCTCACGGGCCCAGCCGCTCCGCGGCATATGGGATCTTCCAGGACCGGGGCACGAACCCGCGTCCCCTGCATCGGCAGGCAGACTCTCAACCACTGTGCCACCAGGGAAGCCCCAAAAAGTCTCACTTCAAGAACAAATATGTTTGCATGAAAATTGGCATCCCACTTAGATATAACGTCTATTACGTCAAGTGTGTCTTCTCAAACCCTCCACTTGACAATTACATAGTAAGTCATGTTAGTTCATGTAGATGCTTGAGCTAGAAATAATGCAAACTTTCTTTTAAAAAATGATGTATAACCCAAGCCCTTATTATATCTTTTTTTCTTTTTTTTTTTTTTTCCGGTATGCGGGCCTCTCGCTACTGCGGCCTCTCCCGTTGCAGAGCACAGGCTCTGGACGCGCAGGCTCAGCGGCCATGGCTCACGGGCCCAGCCGCTCCGCGGCAGGTGGGATCTTCCCGGACCGGGGCACGAAGCCATGTCCCCTGCATCGGCAGGCGGACTCTCAACCACTGCGCCACCAGTGAAGCCCCCCAAGCCCTTATTAATTGCAACCCGTGTCTCACCAACCAGTTCAAATCAGAGACATCTTCTTAACTTTAGTAAATCATGCATAGGAAAAGGGGGATTCCTACTAAAAGCAGCTATTCTTTTTCACCCAGAAATCCCCTCTTCAACTGGCAAATTCCGCAATGATTAGCCACCAGATTCTGTAACAGCTTCAAGAACCATGATGAAATGTTCTTTAGCATTCACTCGATTAGCCTGATTATTGCCCGGATCAATTCTCACTCCAAGTATTACATCCCTGCCTCTAAAACCACTGGAGCAAGTGATGACAATGCTTGTCCCAGGGGAAGCTGCAAAACACCAGCACTGTCTTGCGGGTGACATGTTGGGTTTCTCACGGTTTTTCTGTGGCGGTAAATCTTTCCGCTAATTGCGTCACCGATCCAAATGAGGAAGAGAAATAAATTCCAAACGAATGCCTCCCGTCATACTTTAAAGAACATGCTTCATTTAATAGCACAACTTTTCCCCTTCACTTCTTTGCTGCGGTCCCATATTTTCTCTCTGCTCTTCTCCAGTCACTTGTGAAAGGTTGATCTGGAACCCTAGTGAGTCGGGCACTTTTTCTCAGCACATCATCCACAGGGAGTATTCATGGAAGCCTGGTTTTTGAAGGTGGTGGCATTACTTCCGGAATTATAGAGTGTCCTTGTAGCCTCAGCTAAAAGGCTAGCAACACTAAAAGGCACATAAGGCGTCCTCGTGGGGCATGTATGCATCTGTTGCAAGAATCCACTTTACTTGGATGACAGGCGTGATGACTTGGATGAAACTGGAACTCCCAGTATATTTTCCAGGTTCCTTTGTCAACCATGCAGACCTCCTAGACCTGCAGCCTTCACAGATCTCCTGTTTGACCAAGATTCTCCCTACAGGGGTGGCTCTTCAGAATGACCCTGCCCTTTCTCACTCCCACCCATCATGGCAGGGAAACCAGAACTAGCGGACTTGTGTCCCCTGATCCTGTGACTGCTACGAAGATCCAGCATCCTCCTGACGCCAAATACACAGGCTTTGGAGAGGCCGGGGGACGTCATCATCAAGTGGTGGGCAAAACCATAATCCCAAAGCCGGGATGGACATTTATGGTTAATCCCAGCTGGCCATCCCTCACATGGCCATTTCTACTCACTGGGACCCCCTGGTGGGCTCATATTTTTAAACCCTCTTTTAAACTTCTTTTAATTCTTGTTCAGGGCAGACGTAGCACTTGAAGGGAAATGCCTTTGAGCTCCATGCCAACCAAACTCACACATCAAGGTACTCATTCTTTCAAGCTCCCCCATTAAATAACAGAGTCCTTATTGGTATAATAATTACTACGTTAAAGGGATATTTGGCTGTATCTACAGAAAGAAAATAGGAGGCTTATTATAATCTGGTTTAAAAAAAATCAATAAAAGTCTGAAGTAGCGAAACACTGGAAATATCCTAAATATCGTCACACCTCAGCGATATTGCGGGTTTGGTTTGAGACCACCAAAATAAAGCGAATATAGCAATAAAGCAAGTCATACGAATTCTTTGGTTTCCCAGCGCACGTAAAAGTTATGTTTACTCGGTACTGTAGTCTATTAAGTGTGCAATAGCATTATGTCTAAAAAAAACAATGCATATACCTTGATTTTAAAATATTCATTGCTAAAAAATGCTAACCATCATCTGAGCCTTCAGTGAGCTGTCATCTTTTGGCAACAGTGACATCAAAGAGCACTGATCACCATCACAAACACATTAATAGTGAAAAACGTTTGAAATATTGTGAGCATTGCCAAAATGTGACACAGAGACACAAAGTAAGAAAATGCTGTTAGAAAAATGGCGCCAACAGACTTGCTCAACCCAGCGTTGCAACAAACCTTCCACTTAGTAGAAAATGCAGTGAAGCACAATGAAGTGAAGGGAAACAGAATGAATTCTGCTTGTGTCCACCCACCAGGAACTGATTAAGTAAACTGCAACCTAAAAATAGAATGGAGTACTATGCAGTCATTTAAAATCATTAAGTAGACTTATGTGTGCTAATATGGAAGTATCCCCAAGATACACCGTTAAGTGAAAAAATAAAGGTGCAAATTGTCTACTGTGTTCCTGTTTGCATAACACACAGGCGCACGTGCACGCACACGCAATCTCTGAGAAGACAGACAAGAAGCAAGTAAAATTACTGCCTCCAGGGAAAGGCCCAAGAATGAGGCTCGTTGGGAGTCTTCTTCCTTTTTACCCATTTTACTGTATACCCAGTGCATGTACATGCACTGTTTTTCCATTAAAAGTTATTTAATGAAGCAGAGAAATTTTTGGAAAAGGACAGAGAATAACCAATAATCATCTATGCAAAATGACTATCCAGCTAATTGAAGGCTTGTCCTAGCTATATACCCTATTGACAAAACGTCAGCTACAATCCCATTACAGAGCCAAGTTCACGCCTGTGCTGGATGGATAACCGTTCATCCAAATAGGGCTGGTGTGAACTGGTGACTCAGCCTCTCTACCCGGCTCACCATCAGCCTGGACACCTTCACCAATGCAGAAATTCAATAGCTTTTTGAAGAAAACCTCTTCTTCATAGAGATCATTCATACATAACACTAGGGAACTCATTCTGGGGGAAGGGGGAATTGAAGTATGAGTGTGTTTCAACAGACACAAACGTCAGGGAAATGGAGGGAGGTCAAGAAAGGCAAGCAGACAAAAGCAGAACAACGCGGCAGCCGATACACGTGAGGGGAGTGCGGGAAGAGGGTAATTTATGGGGCACAGCGCAATGGGAAGAACATGTGTGTGTGAGGGCGCGTATAAAGCTACAAAACACATCATTTCTGTTCACAACACTGCAGCATCCTTCGATGGACAGAATAGTGTCCCCTAAAGATGTCCACGTCCTAACCCCCGGAACCTGTGAATATTAGCTTCATAGCAAAAGCGACTTTGCATCTGTGATGAGGTGAAGGGACTTAAAACAGGGAGAGTACCGTGGATTACCCGGGTGACCCAGTGTAATCACAAGGGTCTTTATAAGAGGGAGGCAGGAGGATCAGAATCAGAGAAGGACATGGGACTCTAGAAGCAGCGGTCAGTGATGCAAAAAGGGTCATGAGGCAGCGTCTAGAAGCTTGCAAGGGAAAGAACAGGTTTTCCCTGAGACGCTCCAGAAGGAACACAGCCGTGCAACATCTTGATTTTAGCCCTGTGAGACCCACTTCAGAGCTTTTGACCAGAACTATAAGATAATAAATTTGTTTTGCTTTACGCCACTAAGTTTCTGGTACTCTGTTACAGCAGCAATGGGAAACTAATACAAATCTACGTTATTAGTATGTATCCCCAGTTTACAGATGAGGAAACTGAACTCAACAAGGTTCAACAGCTTGCCCAACTCTCACAGCCAGGGACTGAAGGAGCCAGGATTCAAACCCAGATGTGAGGGGTGAATGGAACGCAGCCACTGGACAGGTAACTTAAAATCACACCGTGGACATGATAAAAGGCGATGGAAGACTGTCACTTCATGCAGTGGGCAGTCAGAAGGCATGAACAAATAGGGGAAATGAACATAGCTGATTAATATTCTCAATCCAATCCAATGTGTCACAGGTAATGCTTTGTGTCTTTTTACATCATTTTGAACAGAAACAGATATGTGTCCTCCCGGTCACAGTGATATGATAAAACTCTGCCCTGCAGGAAATCCATTTACGGCAAACATTTCTCTATTTATAGCTGTGAATGATATAAAAACAATTTCTACCTTTTCACCAAGAAAATTCCCTTCTCTTTCTTTTAGCTTTAGTGATTGTTCCTAACTGGCTGCATCTCCCTACCTTAAGCAGATGAAATGGTCTACACATCTTCCCATCACTGAGCTGCACACGTTGGACAGATAAATACTCAAGGCTGGAGACAGAACCTGGCCAAGATGCAAGTTATTCTGTGCTTCACTGTAGGTGCAAGGTTTCAGCCTAGAGAACAATTCCCTTCCCCAGAAAGATGGGTTATTGTGCAAAGAATGAAGCTTCTCTAACCTAGATAATCACCGCCACCACCATCATCTACATTGCTTAGTAAAGCCTTACTAAAAGCTTACTTTAAAAACTATCTGACAACAGTTTTCTAATCCTACCAATAACCCTGCATGACAACATCATGCCCACTTGACAACTGGCAAAATGGAAGTTCCAAGAGGTTCAAATTTTGCTAATCAGTTAATCAACAGACATGCGAGAACTCTGGTTTGATGCCACTGTCATGCTTTTTCATTTTCAAAACTATGCCACCTCCTTGCGCGGAGTTAATTTCATAGTTCAGAAAGGGTAAGAAGAGTGGGTGGGTTGCAGAGGTCCTTCTTACTGTATTTCCCCCCAACGAAATTGTCCAAATTCTCACACATACTGTGTCGATGACTATCTGGGTTCTGATGGGTAAATTCATTGAAACTTTCTTAACCTGCAAACCTGCCAGTAGAACCCCGGGAACTTTGGTTTCCATGTAAGTTTCTGACAATGTTTGTCCATTTCAATCCCAAGGGCTGAGGCAGGACTGTTCTCTTCCTTCCCACTTCCAGGAACCCACACTCCCCATGAAAGGAGGGTGGGTGAATTTTTAATTTGGACTTTCTGTTCGTGTCCCTAAGCTACTACTCCGTGTTTTCAAATTAGGTCCCCTCCCTATTGCCTTTATATCTTAAAATTCTACGTACTAATTTTCATTCCTTTCAAAAGTATAAAATCTCGGTAGACTCAAGATTGACCTTGGCATGGTCCCACCTACTGATCCTTCTTTTTCTAAACTGCCCACACACCCGTTCTTCATCTCCTGATGAATGGAACCGACTTAATCTTCAAACGCAATTGACAGTTCTCCATTTCCTGAAACATAATCACATTAACATTGTCCCATCTCAAAGAAAAGTTCACATGTCCCTCTGCAGGCACTAGTGTCACTTGCTGGAACGCTTTATTTGCTGTTCAACCATACACACACGAACTACTAATCGATTTGTTGTGAGGCTCTGATGACGACATTATCTCTGGCCAAAAATGAGTACACCTGCCTGGTGGCTACCACAAAACAAAAGAGCATCCTGTGAGATGCCTCTGCATGGAAAATGAAGGCTGGAAGCATGGGGATATGGTTCATTGGGCTTTTCTCAACTACTTGGCCATGGAGGTTATGACCCATCACAGAGACCATGGAAAGGAATGTAGGGTCTACTGTGCCCCTGCCAGCCCTCCCCAAGTCTCAATGATAGGAACGGTGACCTGGATGCTCTGATGCCCAGAGAGGCCACTGGTCCTTTCTGCTTGGCTTCTCCCAATAGGGCCAAGCAGCACATGTGTCTCTCGCGACGCAAGGTGGATGCATCCTTTAGAAACTCTACAATCCCCTTCCCCTGACACTGCAATATTCAGGTCGGTCTGCTCTGAGATTTATGAAAGGTAAAACAGGTTCAACCCCTCAAACAGTGAGACTCCCCAGAGCTGGGGAGGGGTTCCAAAAGGCTTGTCTGCCCCAAAATATCTCCCCACATTTGCCCATTAAGGTGCCTGAGCCACTTCTTTGGTAAAGGGACATACCTCCTGCCATCCCCTCTGAAGCAGAGGTACATGGCCTGGGCGCGTGCCATGTTCGCACCTGCTCAGCAGGAAGTCCTTAATGACACTGGAGACAATCTTCAGTTTAAACATTAGTCAGCTCTGGCCTGTGACAATGAACTTCACTCTCAAGAGAAACCGGAGCTACAAGCTGTCACTGACCACTGTACACGGCACTGCTTCCTAGAGGTGGTGAGGGACAGGGGCAAGTGTCCCCAGGCCCTGCTGCTGCCTGGGGAGCAGGCCCTACATCTGTGAGCCCCCAGAGGGGACAGAGCCCAGGCTGACTGGTCGGCAGGCACGCAGTGAACATCTGCCTCCCTCCAAGGGAGGCGGATGGAGCCAGCTTTCTGCCCCAGGAAGCTCCCAGGCCAGTGAGAAGAGAGGCAGACCATAAACAAATATATATGTCATGTGTTGGTAAGCGCTGGAAACAAAGATAAAGTGTGGGTAAAAAAGAATCGCATGGACATTTCTAGATGGGGTGGCCAGGGCAGGCCTCTTTGCTGAGAACTGAATGGAACAAGGAAGCAGGCCCTAAGCATATCTAGAAGACTCTTCCAGAAGGAGGAAACCATTAATGAAGGCCTTGGGCTGGTGAGGGCCCTGGTGTGGTAAAGAGCAGGTGGCCAGGGTGCCCGGAGCTGTGTGGGAAGGAGGAAACAGTAGGGAGGGCCGGGAAATCCAGACAGAGCATTAGGGTCCATGGGTCATGGCCAGGGTTTGGCAGGTTGAGGGTTTTTCTCTGAGAGATATGCAAACCCACCAGTTAGAAGACACATTTTTCTTCTGAGTGAGAACTTAAAAGAAAAAAAAATAAGCACAAAGAACTGTGCCAAGCCCAGTACTGGCTTCAAAAATGCCATCATTTGAGCTACATTAACTAGGCATTCTCATGCTCCCTAAAAAGTAGAATTCATACCCATTTAGTCCAAGTTCCTCATGAAACTGTGAGCAGGCCCTTTGTACTTGCCTGAGTTATTTCAGGAAGCTGCTTAGATGTGCCCTCTTTGGGCCTCAGTTTTGCCATCCACACAATGGGGATGACACTCTACCTTGTGCACCAAATAAGAGTCGTAAAGGCAATGCACACCAGGCCTGCCCTCAGACCCCACTGTGAGCAGAGGCGCAAACCCCAGCACTCACAGCTCCACGTCCCACACTCTGTCTGCATGCCCGTCTCCTGCCCAACGCTGGCTGCACGGAGAATAAATGTGCCACTCTGCATCTCATGGCTAATCTGCCAGACACCTAGCAACTAGTCTGCACCCCCCAGGCCCTTCCTGGAACTGGCATTTCATCCTCATAATGGCTCGAGTCACGGCACAGATCAACAAAAGAAGGTTATGGAAACGTATGGAAACCACACACACACACCCCATAACGCTAAAATGATTTAACTTTCTTTTTTCATTTGCCACAGACCTGAATGCTTCTGAAAAGTCAGCTTAAAAACAGAAACTGGATCCACAAATTGTTTTCACCATTAAATCAGATCCATCTCGCGAGCAGCAGCAAAATGAATTCCTTTCTTCTCTCCCGCTGCCTTCCTTTCTTCTCCAGGAACAAATCACTATGTCTCAACCTTCAAAAATGACAGGATGGCAGAATGAAAGAGATCACCTGTCAGTCTCCAGGAGGCTTGAGGGCCAGCGTTTTCCCAAGGGTAAACATCAGGGACAATTTGGCCTTGCTTTTTCCTCTAAATTTTATTATTATTATTAATTTTTTTGTTTTGGCTGCGTTGGGTCTGTGTTACTGCACGTGGGCTTTCTCTAGTTGCGGCAAGCAGGGACTACTCTTCACTGCGGAGCGCAGGCTTCTCACTGCAGTGGCTTCTCTTGTTGCGCAGCACGGGCTCTAGGCACACAGGCTTCAGTAGTTGTGGCGCATGGGCTTAGCTGCTCCGTGACATATGGGATCTTCCCAGACCAGGGCTCGAACCCGTGTCTCCTGCATTGGCAGGCAGATTCTTAACCACTGTGCCACCAGGGAAGTCCCCTGATGGCCTTGTTTCTTTACTTGATTTTTTAAACACAAATACCCATCCAGACCTTCCTCCTAAGTGTGCGCAGCTATCGGCTGGCTGTGCCTTTCTCCTTCTCCCTGAGCTTCACCGCATTTGAACAGGAAAGATCAAAGTGTCAACTTGAAAAAGGAAAAGATGAGAACACATGTCATGGCACTGTTCTTCAAAAGAGCATCTGATACAGCATCCAAGCAAATGCTATTTAGTAAATGAGTTCCCAGGCCTTAGCCGGGCTGTGCTGACATATCAAGAAAATCTGAGTTCTTTAAAGATGTTGCTTAAATTTCCCAGTTAAAAAATATAATAACAATGTTGGATATGTTCTAGGACAAAAGAATTGGAAGGTATGCATAAGTTAACATTTTTACAGCAGGGCACAAAACCCCAAAAAGCAATACTGGAGAAGAGAAAATATTCAAGTCTTATGAATTAAAAATGGGGGAATAGGGCTTCCCTGGTGGCGCAGCGGTTAAGAATCCACCTGCCAATGCAGGGGACATGGGTTTGAGCCCTGGTCCAGGAAGATCCCACATGCTGCGGAGCAACTAAGCCTGTGCGCCACAACTACTGAGCCTGTGCTCTAGAGCCTGCAAGTCACAACTACTGAGCCCGTGAGCCTAGAACCCGTGCTCTGCAACAAGAGAAGCCACTGCAATGAGAAACCTGAGCACCGCAACGAAGAGTAGCCTCCGCTCACCACAACTAGAGAAAGCCCGTGCGCAACAATGAAGACCCAATGCAGCCAAAAAAATAAATAAATAATAAATATTTTTTTTTAAAAAGGGGGGAATAGTAGAAGATACTGTAAGCAAAGTAAAAAAAAAAATGACACGGTGGGGTGGAAACACAAATTTTTAGGAAAGCTGGAATGGTATATCCATACCATGGAATTCTACATGGTTATTGAAAAGAATGAGAGTTATATGTATTTATCTAGAGGGATATAATACCCCAATTTATCTAAAGGGATATCATCGCAACCCATAAGACAGAGTTAATATCCCTCTGATACCAAGGGCTTCCTACTAAGACAACTCCAGGGGGCGCTGCTCACAGAAACCATGCCCAGCGGAGATGCTCTAGTCCTGCAAATTGATGTGAACCAGGATACAAATATGAAGTTCACAGAATGGCCGATGAACATATTAACTGATGCTCAATCTTCCTAGTGGTCCAGAAAAGGCTAAATAAAACCTCAACAGAACAGCTTACTTCTTATCAGGTTGAAAAAAGGTCAGTTTATGTGGGAAAGCAGCTGTCTGTAAATTGCTACAACATTTTTGGAAATGAACTAGCTATCCCTGTTCAATTTCATTTTAGGAAATCTATCCTATAGAAATAAAAGCATTCTATAAGGATACAGGTATAAAGGTGCTGATTTGTAGCATTACAAGAAATGGAAAATAATGGAAACAACATGAATTTCCAGTAATGCTGGAATGGTACATCCATACCATGGAATGTTACACAGGCATGAAAAAGAATGAGTTAGAGTTATAGGTATTTATCTAGAGTGACATAATATTAAATTTATCTATAGAGATACAGATGCCTCAAATAAGAAATACAGATGTTCAGTGAATATTCTAGCAATTAAATTAAATGATGAGACCTACTTGAGTTAATACGGATAAATCTCAAAAACATAATAATGGGTGAGAAAAAGCAGGTTACTAAAAGAGACAGTATTGAGGCCATTTATGTCACTCCATAAAACACACACACATACACAGCAACGATACGAAGTCCTACACTGTAGGACGCACAGTATATACACATGCAGTAAAAGTATAAAGACACACAATAAGAATGCACACATCAGCTTCCAGTACAAGTCGTTTGTGGGGCGGGCAAAAGAATGAGACACATATCCATAACTGTGCCCTGCATCCATAACTTTTTAGATATCTAAAGTAAATATGGCAAAATGATAATTAACATTTGCTCAATCTGGGTGGTGGGTACATAGTAATCTGTTCATTTATTTTTCTGTGCTTTTTGGTAAATTGGAAATACTTCATGATATTTTAAACATTTAACCAAAGGCGGAGTAGACAATGGTGCCTTAATGAACTGCAGAGTTGGGGGCAGATAAGGAAGGAAGCCCTGGGCCCCGGTTTCTTAGGACAGACCCCAATGCACCTACCATCCTAGCATAGCAATGACAGGCTTCCACTCGCAGTAGCACTGGACCACATGATGTAAATAACCTCTCATTTCTCCCTCAGTACAATAGAGATGGTGACACCCCATACCTCACAGGGCTGTTGGGAGGATTAAATGAAAAGATGGGAATTATACCCTCACTCCCTGGTGTGATCCATACATATTAATTATTCTGATGAGGCGATAGGCCCTAAAACAAAAACATGCACAAGAAATGTTACCAGAACTCAGAGGAAGAAGAGAACAAACGTGGTCTGGCCAAAATGAAGCGCCATACTTTTACAAAGCAGGGGCATTTGAGTAACCTTTTAGGAGTGGGAGTTTTCTACAATAAACTCGGACCTAGAGAAGGGAGGGCCTTCTCCAGGTTCAGAGAATGAAACTGACAGTGGTAGAACATGACTAAAGAGGCCTGGATGCCCTCGGAATGGCCTCTGGATGCTGGCCAGAAAGTTTTAACTTTAACTCCTGGCCTCGTGATCTTGGATTCCACAGAGGACTTCTTGTTCATTCTCATGAGGAGGACACATCACTTACCAGGGCATCGCTACCCACTAATGACGGTGGAAGAAGAGGTTAAAGTCCCTGCTTTCACAGGTTTAAGGAACAAAAATCAAGATCCGGGAAGCACTGAGCAAATAAAAACAAGTCACTGTGGAATTTAGAGCTAAATTTGGTGGGACGGACAAGAAGTTGGAGAATGGAGAAAATATCAAGTACTGGTGTCAGACAGACCCAGAAGGGACAAGGCCTGACCCTGGTGACCCCGTGGGAAGAGCCCCCATGGGAAAGAGGAACAGGAGTTTGTGTTGGGCTGTGGCTGAGACTGTTATAGTTTCATGAATCTCTGTGTGTCTTAATGTCCTGACATCACGGGGGAAGCAACATGCCCAGTGGCTAACTGTTCACCAAGCCTGTTTCCCTTCTGTCCCAGACACACAGCTGGACTCTAGTTCCCAGCCTTACAGGGACACATGACCAAGTGACAGAGCTCTGGCCAATGGCGCATAAGTAGATGCCTTGGGCCCCTTCCAGGCTGACCCAGAAACATCCCACACGGGACTGTCCATCCGTGTTTGCCACCTGCCCACTCAATGCAAAGGACAGCAGGTCCTAGAGGAGGGTAGTGCCACAGAGGCAAGGAGCCCGGGTCTAAAATTTGGAGGCTGGTTTGTTCCAACAGCTAACATAACTCTAATACACCAAGCTGCAAAGTTACAATCCCCAACCTCCCTTTCAGCTAGAGGTGGCCAACGAGATTTAAACCAAAGTGATCATGTGAGGCTTACAGAAGACTCTTTAAAGGGGGCTGACCTGCTGTGATGCTATGTTTTTGTCTCTTGCCCCTCCTTTGCTTCTAGATTAAGGATGTGACAGCTGGTTCTCCAGCAGTCAGCTTGTGAACCTGAGTTCTTCCTAGTGGTGACAGAACAGAGACAGAAAGAACCTAGGTTTCTGTGCCTTCATAGAGCCAGCATGCTAGTCTTGGTTTCCCTATTTTTTTAAATTCTTTTACGTGAAATAATAAACCCACAATCTGTTCACACCATGTTCACAGGAACTCTGTCACCATCTACCAAGCCTGCTTCTTTACTAATAAAATGGCCACAAGAACTACCCAATTAGAGTGGAGGTCTGCGTCCCAATGCAGAGTCGTGAGGATAAAGGAGGATCACGGCGATAATACAGAGCCGTTAAAATAAAGGCATTGAAGATAGAAGAAGCGGGGCTTCCCTGGTGGCGCAGTGGTTGAGAGTCCGCCTGCCGATGCAGGGGGCACGGGTTCGTGCCCCGGTCCGGGAGGATCCCACATGCCGCGGAGCAACTAGGCCCGTGAGCCATGGCCGCTGAGCCTGCGCGTCCGGAGCCTGTGCTCCTCAACGGGAGAGGCCACAGCAGTGAGAGGCCCACGTACCACAATAAAAAAAAAAAAAAAAAAAAAAATAGAAGAAGCAAGGAAAACTTTAAAAAGCAGAGCACGGAGGACACTGTGACTTTACAGTAAACACAACTGGAAGGTTACGGCCTGAAAACTCGGGCTTTAAAAGGATAAACTCACAGCTGGTCAGTCTATGAAGGAGTACTGTATCCTATTACAGGATATGGACCAGGAGATGGGACACGGGGTGATGCGTGGGGCACAGCCTTCTATTCAAATAATCTCATAGCCAGACAAACAATGCAAGGAGGAGACGGCTCAGGGCAGAGAAACGCCAGCCACTGCCCATAAACAGTGATGCATGCAGCAAGGTCAGGCTTGAAAATAAAACGAAAAGAATTAAACGTGACTCTTTTGGCCAAGTGATCAATAAATACCTGTTGAACGAATGAATGGAGACAACATAAACTTTTTAAAAGCCTACACAACAAAGAAGAAAAAGCACAACGTGGACTTCCCTGGTGGTGCAGTGGTTAAGAATCCGCTTGCCAATGCAGGGGACCCAGGTTCAAGCCTTGATCCGGGAAGATCCCACATGTCACAGAGCAACTAAGCCCATACGCCACAACTACTGAGCCTGCGCTCTAGAGCCCGCGAGCCACAACTACTGAGCCCGTGTGCCACAACTACCGAAGCCCGTGCACCTAGAGCCCGTGCTCCGCAACAAGAGAAGCCACTGCAATGTGAAGCCCGCGCACCGCAACGAAGAGTAGCTCCCGCTCGCCGCAACTAGAAAAAGCCCGCATAGCAACGAAGACCCGATGCAGCCAAAAATTTAAAAATTAATTAATTTTTTAAAAAAGAAAAAGCACAAGGTTAAGGATTAAATTAAGAAAAAGAAGCCCAATTATGAGTGGAGAAAATTAAGATTTTTTTTTTCTCTTCTAGGAATGATTTAATTGCTCAATAGTTACCAGGGAGAGCACTATCCAGTGGAAATGATCAGCAGATCTGGCCAAAGCTCTCCACTGGGTAGCATTTGGAACATCCTCTATTGGGAAGAGCTGGATTAGGGACCTGTTAAAAATGACCTATGAACGAGTTCCCTGATTCCTAGGTTATAAATCATTGTAATTAGAGACAGAAAATCTCCTTTGCCTTTATTATCAATTCCCTGGCCTCAGTTACTAGACCCAAACTCATCATTTAGCCGTTATTGACGACACTGACCACCCTGTGAGGAAAGCCAGCAAAAGTCATTTTTCGGTTTGTGACCAACCCAGACAGTACATCATGAGAACACTATCGCGAGGAAACAAAGAAAGGAAAAGCAACGTGTAAGTCTTGCTTCACTTATAATCACTCTGCATTCGACAGTTTATCATTTCAACATGGAAGACGCATCTTGAACTAGTGCCCTACCACGCTGTTTCGTGCAAAATGGGCTGGGTTTGGTTCAGTTCTGATGACTCCCCGTCATCTCTCCTGCTCTGTGGAAGTTCACAATGACAGACACTGGAGCCATTGTGTTTATCATTAGGAACTTGGTTCCAAATAATTGGACTTTGCCTGCAGACAATCCGTTTAAGCAAATGTGATGCATACAGATGAGAAAGGGGCAGGGCACAAGGAAACTTCTGAGGTTGGTAATTTCCACGCATCCCCAGCAACCATTAACCTATTTCAGCACAAGGTACAGGAGGATGAATGCACTTGGGGCAGGTTGCTGGAGGGAGCCTTGCTTTTTTTGCCTGACTGGGTCCCTAAGAT
The DNA here is from genome assembly GCF_005190385.1 of Monodon monoceros. Classification (NCBI taxonomy): domain Eukaryota; kingdom Metazoa; phylum Chordata; class Mammalia; order Artiodactyla; family Monodontidae; genus Monodon; species Monodon monoceros. Next base: position 19,613,583 of record NW_021703778.1, read on the forward strand.
ACACTACCTCCTCCTGAAGAAAAACAAGTATCAGAGACTCATCATCAAATTGTGATGGTCTCGCCACTAATGTCCAAAGCAAGACTACTGACATGAATGTAAACTTCATGCAACTTCCACTTCCTGTTCTATTTGCCAAGGGGAAGCCTGACATTTAGGGTCCTTTAAGCCTGTGCTCTAATTATTTGATCCTGGATAATCTCAGACTTCTAATCATCTCAGTCTCCAGACTAACAACAGAAGTGAAGGGAGGAAGCTTGGAATTACAATGCAGAAAGATGGATGGGGTCCACAAAAGTAATGTACAAAAACGGCCCCTGGCAGAAAACACATGAGAACCACTGCCACCCCTAGACCCCCAAAGCCACGAGGACACCCCTCCTGTAAACTCTTCTAAGTCCTGTATAAATCACAACAGGACTTGCATGCCTCTCCATCTGTCAAACTATTAGCATGCAAATTAGCAAACTGCATTCTCCCACCAGCATGTCTACCATGACGAATGGGGACCCCAGTCAATTTCAGATCGCAAACTGTTAGATGAGCCACACAAATCATTAAGTTCAATCCCCTCACCTCCTAGAAAAGGAAACTGAGCTCAGGAAAGGTTGAGCAACTGGCCCAAGGCCCAGGCACTTACAACACTGGGGTGATAATTCAGTCTAGTGCTTTCCTCAAGCAAGATATTCATATTCACCCGGGAGGTTAGACTGCCCAATACTCCCCATTAACAGCTTGAAGGGAGGGAGCAGCTTCACGCTGTTCCTCGTTCTGATGACAAGAGCCTCCCAGTTCATCACAGAGAAGTGTTTAGGAGCACACGGCCTCCGGAGTCAGCCAGACCTTGACCCGAATCCCTACACCAGCACCAATCAGCTCTGCAAGTTTGGGGCAGTAACTTAACCACTAGGAGCCTCAGCTTCCCCATACATAGAACACGGATATGAGTCCCTTCCTTAGAATGGCAATAAGCATTACATGCTTATGTATATTACAGGCACATTACCCAGCTCGATACATCATGACCAGTTGGATAAATATCTTTTTCATGAGAATAGAAGAGAAAAAAAATCACATTTAAGTCGTTTCCATTTCTAAAGCCTTACCTCCAGGAAGGATCTACCCTCATCTCAGTGTAATATAGGGGGAAGGAATCTTATCTACTCCCATCCATACTTAATAATATTCATCTTGAAAGGCTCATGAGTACCTAGCCCTAGAGAAAAAAATTTTAAATATATATTAGCTTAAGGGCTTTCTTCATGACTTTTCACAGCCCTTTCATTTTAAAACTATATTGGCTTAAAGAATGGCCTCTCTTAATCCCCAAGGATGAGCAAAATTTGTAAGTGGCCTCTGTCCACTGCATAAAGGAATACCCAGCTCTATGTGGCTCACCTCTAATGGCCTTAGGAAACAGACCCACAGACCTATTAATACACACTCATGAACACTGGCCATCTACAGCATTTTGTATCTGCCCAGGACAGTTCCAGTATAATGACTACTCAGTCTCCCTTTCACTCAGAAAAGTATCCCAATCAGGACAACGTATTACATGATAATTACACATACAATTAGTACATGTCAAATACTTATAGGTAGGAAGTACTCAGTAAAGACACGTGGATGAATACTGTGGGGCACCTTTGTTGGGCAAGTTTCCTATCATCTCTGAGCATTCATTTTTTTCATTTTTAAAAAATGGGGACTATAATACCTATTCTGCAAGGTTATTTTAAACATCAGAGATGTGTTCTGCAGAGTTCCTGGGACATTTGTGTCCTATAAATGCAGTTATGACGATGATAATGAAGATAAGGATTTAATCAGTTTAGCTCTCTAGAACTGTTTCCTTATGCAAACAACTAACATCATATATCATTTTACCTTTGACAAGATGCTTTCTCATACATCATGATGTGTGATTAATAAAATCAGGACGTAAATTTAAACCACGTGAGTCTCTTCCAACTTTAACCTCCTATGATTCTATTTCTCCAAGATTTACTGGCTAGGAATATATGGTACCTTCCAGAGAGGGCAGCAACAATCACTGAAAATACCACTTCTCTATTCTAGAGAATTCTATTGCCACCCCTCTGGCAAGTCACCTGACTTTTCTCAGATTTCCTACATGCAGAATGAATGTACTTGTTACCTTAGAATGAGAAATGTGACGTGCTCACAAAGGCATTTCATTCTGAAGGTGATCTGTACATTTATCGCTATAGCAATGTTCTAGCTAGCATGTGATAGGTAAGTGTTGGATTTTATCACCATTGTCATTATTATTATATAACTGTAGTTATGTGTAAGGAATTTTGAACCAAACAGACCAGGTAGCTCCTCCATTGACTGCTATGTCACCTTGAACAAGTTACTTAATATCCACAAAGAGGTATCATGCCATTGTAAAATGGAAATACTACTACCTACTTAGTAATACTACCTACCTAATAGGGTCACTGCAAGGATTAAATAGGTTAATATACGTATGATAATTAGAACAAAGCTTGGCACTTAAAAGTATTCAATAATGGTTGTTTTACTGTCACTGTTAATAGCATCATTGTTATCTCCAATGTATGCTGCCAAGTAAAAACAAAAAACAAGTGCCAAGCAAATAGTATGCTACTGTTTGTTTTTTAGAAAGGGGATGTAAGACTTGTGGGACTGGCCAGGATGAAGAAAAGCCTCACAAAAGCCTCTCTCTCCCCCTGATTACAAGTAAAATCTCTGCACGGAACATAAAAACCAACTTCTTGAGGCCTCTAAAGAGCAAACAATATCAGACAGATTGAGAAGGAAGTTAAAAATTGAAGAAACACACATTGGCAGGTTTCCTGGATTAAATTTTCCTCCATTACCTCTTGGCTTCGATTCAAAAGTGGGCCCAATCAAAGAAATACACAGTGGGAGAAGAAAACAAAAACTTCAAGAAAAATCTCCTCTTTCTGGCCAGATGACTAGGAAAAGGAGCCTCTAAAAACCGAAGAGTGTGATGGGATATCCCAGGTATTTCCTCTTTTTTTCCTCCCTGCCCTGATCTAAGGCCGGACCTTGTCACGGCACCGCACTGCTGCTGCACATCCTGAGACCCTACGAGCCGAAGAAATAACCCATTTCTTTGACCAAAGGAACTGCAAAAGGGGGTCCCTGTGGTCTGGAGAGTGCAGGGGATGCTGGTTACTTTTGTACTCTCTCTTTTCTCTCACTGCTTTGCCCTGAGGGCAGCCCCAGTTACACAGAGCTGCACAATAGCTTACGTGGGGTGCACAATAGCTTAGGGGAAAACTCTAAGACACATCCACCTTTCTGACCAGAGAACTGGGAAGAAGGACTGCTGAGAATGAGAGCGTGAGGAAAATCCCAGAGAGGGGAGGGTTGGGGAAGGAGATCCTGTAAATCTATATATGAATCAACACAAGTTCCAGGCTACCCATGAGACGCACAACTGTGAAACACACCCAAAGAAGCAATGGCTCTGAGAAGTAAATTTTGATATAAAGAACCACATTAATCCCAAACTAACTCACAAATAGCACAAATGTGGGGCAGAGCCAAACAACATAGCAAAGGCTTTGAAAACTGAACTGGCATGGTTGCTACCACCCCCAAAAGGTGAGACAGACTTGTCATCTGAGCCCTACCTGGTTGACTTCCTTCTTTAAAAACAAAAAATCATTCTCCAGCAGCTTTGATTAGGACCCAGTGTCTCACAACATAATGTTCAAAATATCCAGGATACAACCTAAAATTGGGAAGGAAGGAAGGAAGGAAGGAAGGAAGGAAGGAAGGAAGGAAAGAAGGAAGGAGGGAGGGAGGGAAACACAATCAATAGATCAATAGATACTAACCCCAAGATGATTCAGATGTTGGAATTATAGACAAAAATGGTAAAGCAGTTATTTTAACTATATTCCATAAGTAAGCTTGACTACTGTTGAAATTAATGGAAAGACAGAAGTTCTCAGAGCAAAATAAAAATTATTGAAAAGAACCAAATGGAAATTTTAGACTTGAAAAATATAATAAATTATATATTTTTTAAAAATCCACTAGATGCACGAAATAACAGAATGTAGACGACAGACGAAAGTGTCAATAAACTGGAAGATAGAGCAGCCAAAATACTGAATCTTAAGGGTAGAGAAAAACAGGTTGAAAAAAATTAACAGAGCCTTAAGGACTTATGGAACAATATCAAAAGATCTAATAGTGGGGCTTCCCTGGTGGCGCAGCGGTTGAGAGTCTGCCTGCCGATGCAGGGGACACAGGTTCGTGCCCCGGTCCAGGAGGATCCCGCATGCCGCGGAGCGGCTAGGCCCGTGAGCCATGGCCACTGAGCCTGTGCGTCTAGAGCCTGTGCTCCACAACGGGAGAGGCCACAACAGTGAGAGGCCCGCAAAAAAAAAAAAAAAAAAAAGATCTAATATTCATGTCACTACACTCCAAAAATGAGAGAAGAAAGAGATTGGTGCAGGAAAAATGTTTGAAGAAAGAATGCTGAAAGCTTACCGAATACGGTAAAAGACATAAATTTACAGATTCAAGCAGCTCATCAAACCCCAAACAAAATAAATTCAAAGAGAAGAACACAGAGACAATATTCAAATTGCTAAAAAACCAAAGATAAAAAAGAATCTTGAAAACAGCCACAGAAAATCAACACACCATAAAGGAAACAGTGATTAAAATGAATACAGATTTCTCATCAGAAATGATGGAAACTGGAAGGCAGTGGAAGAAGTCTTCAAAGATTTTTAAATTCTACATCCAGTGGAAATCTGTATACAATCAAATACCATTTAGGGGCTTCCCTGGTGGTGCAGTGGTTGAGAGTCCGCCTGCCAATGCAGGGGACACAGGTTTGTGCCCTGGTCCAGGAAGATCCCACATGCCACGGAGCGGCTGGGCCCGTGAGCCATGGCCGCTGAGCCTGCGTGTCCAGAGCCTGTGCTCCGCAACAGCAGAGGCCACAACAGTGAGAGGCCCACGTACCGCAAAAAAAAAAAAAAAAAAAAAAAAATACCACTTAGGAATAAAGGAAAACTAAAGACATTTTCAGTGAAATTTTAAGAGAGAGAGAGAGAGAGAATTCATCACCAGAAGATGTGGTCTAAAATAAATGTCAAATAAATGTCTCATCAGGCTGAAGGAAAACGATACTAAAAGAACACTTAGAACTTCAAGAATATGGAAATACATCAGAATATTAATTGTGGTAGTGATACAGAAGGAATTTTGACTTTTTCTTTTTTATATTATCTATGTTTTCCAAGTTATTTTTTATAATAAATATGTTACTTTTATAATTAGAAAAAAAAGAACTTCAAGGATAAAGGGAAGGCTAAAGAAATGGTAAATAGCTGGGTAAACAGATTATTTGTCTCTGCTTAAGTTCTGTATAATTAGGATGGCTATCAAAAGCAAAAATTAAATGGAGTTTCAATGTATGTAGATATAATACATATAACTGTAATATGAAGAGGACACAGTAAAGGAATCTATTTGGTTGTAGGACTTTTTAATTTTATTCAAGTGATAAAACACTAAAAGTAGACCATGAAAAGCAGATATGTATACTGTAATCACCATGAAAAACAGATATGTATACTGTAAAACACACACACACACACATACACACACACACAGTCCAATAGAAAAGTTTTACTGGAATATTCAAAATATCAAATAATCTCAAAGAAGGTAGGAAATAATAAAGAGAGAAACAAAAACAAGAAGAGACAAACAGAAAGCAAGTAATGAAATAAATGGTAGACCTAAATCTGACTATATCAATAATTACATTAAATATAAATGGTCCAAAAACAACAATTTAAAGACAGAGATGGTCAGACTCTATAAAAAAGACCCAAGTATATGTTATCTATAAGAAACAGCTATAAATATAAGAATATAAATAGAATCAACTTAAAGGGATGGAGAAAGAAAGACTATGAAAACACTAACCAGAAGAAAGCTGTATATTAATATCAGACAAAATAAACTTCAGAAAAAGGACATCCAGGAAAAAAGAGGATTGTTACATAATGATAACAGAATAAACTTACCTAGAAGAAATAACAATATTAACTGTGTATGTCTCCATAAATACAGCTTCAAAATATGTTAAGCAAAAACTGAAATAACTGAAAGGGGAAATACGACAAATTCAACATTACACTTGTATGGAGACATCAACATCCCTCCCTAAGTAATCTAGAGAACAAGTAAGCAAAAGATCACAAGGATATGGAAGTCCTGATTAATACTTTCAAACATTTTGGCCTGATTGACATATATAGAACCCTAAACCCACCAACAACAGAAAACACAGTCTTTTAAAGTGTACATGGAATACTGACCAAGATACACTACATTCTGGATCATAAAACAAACCTTAAAGTTTTTAAAGAATTGAAATCACACAAAGTATGTTATCTGACCATAGTGAAATTAAATCAGAAATCAGTATCAGATTATCTAGAAAACTTCCACATATTTGGAAAGTAAACAACACACTTCTAAATAATCCGTGAGTCAAAGAGAAGAAAAGTAGAAAATAAACTGATTGAAACAAAAATACACCTATTGAAATTTTGTGGACTACAGCTTAGAGAGAAATGTATAGCATTACATATTTGTGTTAGAAATAAGAAAAATCCCAAGTCAATAATCTAAGATTTCACCTCAAGAAACTAGAAAAATAAGAAAACATGGGCTTCCCTGGTGGCGCAGTGGTTGAGAGTCCGCCTGCCGATGCAGGGGACACGGGTTCGTGCCCCAGTCCAGGAAGATCCCATATGCCGCAGAGTGGCTAGGCCCGTAAACCATGGCCACTGAGCCTGCGCGTCCAGAGCCTGTGCTCCGCAACAGGAGAGGCCACAACAGTGAGAGGCCCGCATACCGGAAAAAAAAAAATAAGAAAACATGTGTTTACACAGAAACCTATATGCAAATGCTTATAACAGCTATATTCATAATCATCCAAACTGGAAACAACCCCAAAGCCCTTCAACTAGTGAATGATTCAAACAAACTACTGGACATCATGCAATAAAATAATACTTAGAAATATGGAGCAAACTATTGATACATGCAACGACATGGATGAAACTCAAATGTATGAGGCTAAGAGAAAGAAACCTATAAGCTATATACTGTGTAATTCCATTTAGATTACATTCCAGCAAAGAAAAACTATAGAGAAAGAGAACTATAGGAAAAGGTTGCCAAGGATCAGGGCTGGGGGCAGTTTCTGATGACAGAGAGGTAGCACAGGGGAATTTGGTGGTCATGGAAATGTTCTGTATCTTGATGGTGATGCTGGTTACATGATTTCAGGCACATGTCAAAACTTATAGAACTATCCACTGCAAGAGTGATTTTTACTGTCCATAAATTAAAAAGCATTTTTTTTAAAAAAGGGTTATAAACATACACCAATAAATGCACAGCACTAGCTATGAACCAGGCACTTCTTATTGAGTGGGAAAAGTGAAATATACAGTTTCTTCTCTCAAGTTGCAAACCAGCTTTGACAAAAGCCTATGGTAGTCTAGCATTCTCTGTTGAATCCATGCCCTAAGATCCCACAAGCCGAGTGGCACAGCAGAAAAAACAAAACAAAACAAAAAAGCATATTTACAGCCGTCCTCCCTCATCCAAGGTTTTGCTCTCCATGGTTTCAGTAACCCATGGTCAACCACAGTCCAAAAGTATTAAATGGAAAACTCCAGAAATAAACAATTCCTAAGTTTTAAATTGCAAGCCATTCTGAGTAGCATGATGAGATAACGCCTTCCCACTCTGTCCTGCCCGGGACGTGAATTATCCCATGGTCCAGCATATCCCATCCATTAATCACTTAACAGCCACCTTGGTTATCAGGTCAGCTGTCTTGGTATCACCATGCTTGTATTCAAGTCATCCTTATTTTACTTAATAATGGCTCCAAAAGCGCTAGAGTAGTGATGCTGGCAATTAAGATATGCTGAAGAGAAGGCCATAAAGTGCTTCCTTTAAGATAAAAGGTGAAAGTTCTCGACTTAATAAGGAAAAGAAAAAAAATTGTATGCTGAGGTTGCTTCGGTCTATGATAAGGAAGACTTTTCCGGGACTTCCCTGGCGGCACAGTGGTTAAGAATCCACCTGCCAATGCAAGGGACACGGGTTCGAGCTCTCGTCTGGGAAGATCCCACATGCCGCGGAGCAACTAAGCCCGTGTGCCACAACTACCGAAGCCCACGTGCCTAGAGCCCGTGCTCAGCAACAAGAGAAGCCACCGCAACGAGAAGCCCACGCACCACAACAAAGAGTAGCCCTGGTTCACCACAACTAAAGAAAGCCCGCACGCAGCAACAAAGACCCAACACAGCCAAAAATAAATTAATTAATTAAGAAGAAAAGAGACTCTTCCATCCGTGAAATTGTGAAGAAAAAAGAAATACACGCTAGTTTTGCTGTCGCACCTCAAACTGCAAAAGTTATGGCCAGTGTGTGGTGAGTGCTTAGTTATGATGGCAAAGGCATTGCACTTGTACAATAAGATATTTTGAGAGCGAGCGAGGAGAGTTATAATTGTTCAGTTTTATTATTGTTGTTCATCCCTCACTGTACCTAATTTATAAATTAACCTTTATCGTAGGTATGTATATATAGGAAAAAACAAAGTATAAATAGGTTTCATTACTATCCCAGGTTTCAGGCATCAAAGGGGGGTCTTGGAACGAATTTCCCATGATATAAAGGGAGACAACTGTATTAATAATATAGACTTTGAAGCAAGGCAGACCTATGAGTTGAAATCTTGCCCCACCTGCTTCCTATGTGACTTGAGACAAATAACTTCAGTTTTCTTATCTGTACAAGGGATATAAAAGTCCTACCTCACTGTGTCACTGTGTCGATTAAATCAGCATGATCCCGCAGGGCAGTGTCTAGCATATGGCAGACCAGGACTGAACGGACGTTATTACTTTTATCATAATAAATTTTTATTTATTGATGCAAACACTCCAGGTGTGATCCAAGACAGACCTAAATTGCTATGAAATCTGCATAATAATGGATAGAGCGCTAAATACAAGCAATAGACGTGGGTGCTGGGTGACCCTTCTGCTAATCAGCCAGCCTGTGCAACGTCTCCTTCTTGCCTCGTGAGAGCAGGCTGATAACTGTGATGAGTATTAGCATTCATGAAACTTTAATGTTTCCACACTGCACCCTTTAATGTTTCTCCAGCTGCAAAGCACTTTCGGAGCCTCTTATGTCATTACCCCATCACAACAACCCAGGGAAAGTCTGATCTCTCCAAGACAGCACAGCAACAAGGGCCTGGGGGCAGAAAGCGTCATTCATGATGCTCTCAGGATCAAGCACGGCCCACCACTGCCACGGAGTAGACCGCGAGATGAACAAATGTTTGATCCGAGCACAGGAGACCAATGTGGACACACAACACATCCATCACTTGGGCTTTCACTACTTTTTCACTTGAAATAGAGGATAAAGCGTCATTGGTTCAACAAACATTCATTAAGCACTGTTTAGGAAGAAGTCAAGGAGCCTGACCTCAAGAGGCTCACATCCTCCTAAAAGGCCTTCCTCTGTGGGGCTGTGGCTCCTTCTGTGACTTGATGAACCAACCAGCTGTTCAGGCTCACAATTCCCAGCACTTACGGTAACGCAGCACCCTCCTGCAAGAGGCTCATAGGATTTATTTACATCCAATTCCAAGAACTCCAAAGCTTCACATAACAACTCTCCTGCAGACAGCATTTAGGAAGGAAGGCCAGGAAAAAGACCTTGGACAGGCAGAAAAATGAGATGCCCGTCAATAAAGCCAGCAAAACGCCCATCCAAGCAGTTGCAGCCAGAAGCACGTGATTGGGAACACTGCCCGCATGAGCCGCCATCAGAACTTCCTCTTCTGGAGCTGCACTGGGCAGGAAAGCCAAACCTTTGCCACTCATCATGGGGTGAAAACACAACCCCAGCTGTATTCTCTAGGGTCTGTGCTCTTGATTCTGTTCAGGAAAAGAAAATACAGTCCGTATGGGAGGGCTCTGCATCCTCAGGTTCAAACAACAATGGATGGCAAGTACTGGGGAAAAGAATTCCAGAAAGTTCCAAAAAGCAGAACTCCCATTTGCCACGCACCGACAACTGTTTACACAGCATTGACAATGCTTCTTATGAGTACCCTAGAGGTGACTTAAAGTGTACAGGAGGACTGCGTAGGTTATACGCAAATACTACACTGTTTTACATAAAGGACTTGAGCATCTGTGAATTTGGTGGCCGTGGGGTCCTGGAACCAATTCCCAGTGGATACCCAGGGACCACAGTAACTGAAGCAAAGTTAAACAAAGCCTGATCACGTTGGTCCTTCTATTACGGGAATTGTCAACATCAGCCCCATGGCGGTTTGCTTGTTTTTCCCCTGCTCTCTTTGAACAGACTGAAATCACCTGGACCAGGAAACATTTTTCCCTCGGACGTAAGCAAACGCCCCTATGAGCTTTAGTGAGCTTTTATGAGCACAATCTTTCTCCTGGGTTTAACAAAACGCACAGATGCTGCCAAGCCCACTTTCAGGCTCAAAGATATCGAGAAAGCAGCAACTAACTGGAAACAAGGAATAAAACACAAGGGTGGCAGCCAGGCAGTCTAAATCCTGGAGGCCAAAAGGAAGCCTTATCTATTAAAATGAGGCGTACTATATTTAATTACAGCCCCAGGAATGAGCCTTGAATCTCTCGATGGGCAGGTGCAAAAAAAAAAAAAAAAAAAAAAAAAAATGGGCTTTTCGTGAAGCCGGTGGTGGAAACTTCAAGGTGATCTGAAACCAGGGGAGCTTAAGGCAGTGTCTTCTGGGGCCTTGATGGAGCCCACCTGGGCCCCTCTGTTGGAAAGGGTTTTATAAATATCTGGGTGACTTAACACATTTTGATCCTTCTTTGTACCCTCCAGCCACATGCTAAGGGTTTAGACAGAGTTATAATCCATTGGGTATCTCATTACACCAAAATACGCCAGGGGGTAATGACAGCTTCCTCTAGCATGTGTTTCATTCTCTTTACCACTGTGCTTTCCCGGACATGTATGATTTGATTACATCCTTTCCAACAGCCCAGTGAGGAACACGGGGCAGGGATCATCTCGATTTCACAGATGAAGACACAGAAAAAGAAAACCCACACTTTTGAGTGAATTCATGCAGCCTGCTAATAGATGAGGCTTTCCACCTGCATACTTGCTCTTCCTGCTTGGAGATGCTGCTGGCTTGGTGAGAAATTAGAGACGGTCCATTCCTAGGTTCTCTGTAGTGGAAACAAATCTCCATGCCCATCCTGGAATGAGGATCCTTCTGTGTGGCCCCAGGGTTCTCTGTGCTGTTGCCCAGTGGAATCACCCAAAAAGTTGATTTTTGTAAATACCAGTGTCTGGGCACCACCCAGAAACTCTGATCCAACTGGATTGGAACAGGGCCTGGGTATGTGCATTTTTTTAAAGTTCCCCCAGGAGATTCTCATTTGCAGCCACAGATGAAAACCTCTAGCCGGTAGGCCCTACCAGGTCATAAATATCTGAGTTGACTAGAGAATTGAAGTGACAATCCATAAAGGCCAAGGAAGGGAGATGTTCAATTCCAAAACCTAGATTCCCTGCCACCTGAAGTGCACTGAAATGCGGAGACAGGGCAGGTACCAATGATGAATAAGTCGAGCCTCTTTGCAACAAAGTGGGACATCAACTGCACATTTAAGCCATGCACACAGTATAACTGCTGAGGGAATGAAAAGTGAAGGTCAAACCATCCTGCTTCAGAATCCAGGTCTTTTGCAAAGACCTAACAGCCTAATCCTTTCCCTCCCTCGGTCTCTGCTTCTTATCAGAGAGCAGGGACCGCCTTTAAGGAATGAGAAATCTACTGTGTACACACTGCTGCTGAATTAATAAGGCTTCTCAAAGCTTGTGGGCACCACCTTTCTGCATTCATTTCTACTGTCTTCCTGCAGAATGAATGCACAGGAATTCAGAAAATGCCAAGCTTGTACATCTACGTGCCCTCTGATTCACTCAGCGATGACCAGAATGAAATCACATGTGTCGGTGACTCTGGAGAAGGGCTGAGTTACCGGGTGGTCCTGAGGCTGCCCTGGCAGCTGGCCTAGAAACTAGGACCACACTGCTCTCAGCAAATGATCCAATTCTGCTTCACCCGTATGCGGCCACCTTAGCGAAAATACAGTCAATTCTCAGCTGTGCATCTTGAGGGAAAGAACGCTTTTGTGGTGGATAACGGGACATGATTAAAGGAGATCTTAAGACAGCTTTGGAGAAGGTTTCAAAAAGCTTCCCAAACCATCCTAAAATGAACAGTATGGCTCTGCATTTAGGCCAGCAGGACACACAGATGCTGAAGGCTAGGGCTGGGGTTTATACTCAGGTTTTTCTAGACCCACAACACGATTTTTGTTTGAAAGTCTAAGGGCATTTCCTCCCCATAATAATGAAAGCAGACAACAGAGAATGTTCTTTTCAGTGATTCCCCGTCCCCAAATGGAAACATACATCCAGCCAAGGGGCCTGGAGGGAATAAGCAGTGTAACCCAGGCCTTTGTGTAATTCACCTTGTGCCCTGTGGCTACTTCTGAATCACGGTCACTGACAGTGTCCCCTGTGAACGGAGGACAAACCCCAGTGTATTAAGTGCAGCAGCAGGGATCTGCCAGCACCTGTCTGGGGACAAGGTTCAATTAGAAGTCACATTCTCAAACCTCAAAGCTCTGGACGAAAAGAACGCCATCACCCCACCCACGTCAAGACACGCAAATTCACATCTAAGAGGAAGGTGACAATCCACGTTTACTCGTGTCATGATAAAACCACACTGGTCCAGTCCAACACTCGTCTCTAATGGCTTTTCCTCCAAGAGCGGGATTCCAGGTCAGGAAATAGTTGTGTGTGTGCCGGGCTCAGGGTAGCTATCAGCGTGCTCACCAAAGGTAGGTGGTGCCTTTGGCCCACGGCCCTTCCCATTAGCGGCTGCTGAACGGAAAGACTTGCAATGAACCCAGTGAAGGCTCTCGCCAACCCCTGCATTTTGGCACAGGCTGCTTCCTCTTCTGAGACACCTTCCTGCATCTCAGAAAATTTAATAAGATGTGAATGGTCACATCCTCTGTGTCCACATCCCCTCGCAAAGGTGACCTCGTACTCCACCAGAATTGCCAACCCAGTCTTGGGTGGGGAGACTATTTTCCAGAAGTGTTAATGTTGCTTATGAGTTCGTTTTCCTTTCATAAACTTACAGAGTCTAAGGGCCAAGTACAGTTCTGATTTTATTACTTTGGCTTAAATGCACAAACTAAGTGAAGTGGGTTCCTCCCAGCTTTCTCCAGGTTATATCAACTAAATATGCATTGATATAAGGAGTTCAGCTGGTGGGGAGTGAGAGAGGAGATAGATGTGTTTGGTTTTCTTTAACTGCAGGAAAATACATGTAACATAAAATTTACCATCTTAACCGTTTTTAAGCGTACAGTTCAGAGGTATTAAGTACATTCACCTCGTTGTGAAACTATCACCACCATCCATCTCCAGAACTTGTTTCATCTTCCCAAACTGAAACTCTGACCCCACTAAGCGGTAAGAGTCCATTCCCCACCCCCCAGCCCCTGGCAGACACCATCATACTTGTGTCTCTACAAATTTGATGACTCTATAGGGACTTCATATAAGTGGCATCAAGCAGTGTTTTTCCTTCTGTGACTAGCTTCTTTCATGGAGCATAATGTCCCTAGGTTCATCCATGTTGTAGCCTGTGTCAGGATTCCCTTCCTTTTTAAGGCTGAATAATATTCCACTGGATACATCTTGTCTATCCAATCATCTGTCTACAGACTTTTGGGTTGTTTCCACCTTTCGGTTGTTGCAAATAATGACATCTTTAGTTCTGGAAGGATTCGTCTGAGGTACCAAAGAGATAAACAGAGGGAAAGGGCACAGAGTTGAAAGTGAGGATTTCTCACTGAGGGCAGGCAGCCAACTGGAGACCGGGATTTGAGAATCGTCATCCCAGAGCTGTTTCGTAGGGTGTCTTGGGATGCCTGGTAAAAGGTCTCAACCCCACCAAGGCCCAGGGAATCAGACAAGCTGGAACAGGACCCAGGGCTCTGCATTTTGCAAGCTCCCCAGGAGATCAGATAAGGTGAACACGGGAGATGCATAAAGAGAATAGAGGAGCAGCTCATTCTAGAAAACAGTCTTGAGAAGCATCTACGTTCACATGAAGGAAGGACCAAAATAATCCCAACTGGAAACAGGAAAGATAAATTCGTGATGTGGAGAGGCAGCAAGGGAATCAGTAAATAAAAGAATCTGAAACAGCAATAAGGGCCCAGCTGAGGGGGAAAGAACCTGAGTCAAGGGGGACCTGATTGGTGGATTTCTAGAAACTGAAATTTCAGGGTGCCACTAGCCCATACACGGTGCCAATTTGCAAAACCTGCCTTTCCTCTGGGTGTCCCCTTGGCCAGCAACCTACAGAAATGGGAGCAGCTGCGGGGCTTAAATCAATGACTCCCCTTGTCATTCCTGGAAAAGGAACAATAGGATTTCCTGGTGTCAGTGGCAAATCACTGTCTCAGTGGAAACCAGGAGGTGAGACTCCTTCTTCAACACAATATGATTCATCTCGGTAAGCTTAAGCCTCTCCAACCTGATGAACAGAAATTAAAAAGAGAAGGGATGCCTCACCGTGGCTGGGCATCCCTCATTTCTCAGGATGGAATCCTCAGAGCCACCACCTGCAGGAGGCAGATACCAGCTGAGCTGCTGAAGGAAACCTTATTTCCACTGGTCCAGGGTTTCCAGGGTTTTCTTAGCCTCTTGGTTTCCTCCACGGTGTCGATCAGCTTGAGGGATACTGTGCATACTACCCACTGGAACAAAGAGTCGTGAGGAAACAGGGCTGCGAGAAAAATCCAGGCTGTAGCTTTACTCCAGACAGTAAAGCATATTCAAACAGTAGCTGTAAGTCTTTCAACGTGTTCAAAAATTCATCCTCGCCTATCCTTAAAAACTGTGTTTCTGGTACTTCCCTGGTGGCGCAGTGGTTAAGAGTCCGCCTGCCAGCGCAGGGGACACGGTTTCGAGCCCTGGTCCGGGAAGATCCCACATGCCGTGGAGCAACTAAGCCCGTGCACCACAACTACTGAGCCTGCACTCTAGAGCCCATGAGCCACAACTCCTGAGCCTGTGTGCCACAACTACTGAAGCCCACACACCTAGAGCCCATGCTCCGCAACAAGAGAAGCCACCGCAATGAGAAGCCTGCTCACTGCAATGAAGAGTAGCCCCCGCTGGCCGCAACTAGAGAAAGCCCATGTGCAGCAACGAAGACCCGGTGCAGCCAAAAATAAATAAATGAGTAAATAAGTTTAAAAAACTGTGTTTCTTTTGAAACGATTTTCAAAGAAATTTTCAAGACCACTTACCACAACCAACATGAGATCTAGCCTCTTATATTTTAAAGGGCACCATACGGTGTTGTTAACTACAGATGCAATGCTCTAGAACTTATTCATCATGATAACTGAAACTTTATAATCACTGACAAGCAACTCCCCACCTCTCCCTCCCTCCAGCCCCTGGCAACCACCATTCTTCTCTCTCCTTCCATGAGTTTGACTATTTTCGACACCTCTATACATAAGTAGAATCACACAGTATTTGTCCTTCTATGACTGGCTTATTTCACTTCACATGATGTCCTCTGGGTTCGTCCATGTTGTCACAAATGGCAGAATCTCTTTCCTTTTTAAGGCTGAATAATATTCCATTGTAGGTGTATACCACATTTTCTTTATCCATTCTTCTATCAATGGACATTAGGATTTTTTAGTCCGTATTGTGGCTGCCGTGAATAACACTACAATGAACCTGGGGGTGCAGATAGATCTGGGAGACCCTGATTTCAATTCTTTTGCTATCCTCAAAAATTTTAATGAGGTGCTCAGCACTGTAACCAACAACCCAATATCCTTTCCTCTAATTGGTGCAGTTCCTCTGGAAAACGTTCCCAGCTCTGCCTTTCTATGGGGAATATTAAAAGACTGTTTTCTTGCTTCCTTTCATTAATTCCACAAACATTTATTGAGCTGTGCTAGGAGCTAAGGATACAATGTGACCGGAAGTAGCAGGGTCCCACCCTCCTGCCTATGCCTGGTGGTACCCAGCGCTGGATGAACAGAAGATAGATGGCCTGGGTCCTTCCATTTACTCCTTTACAGCGTGTAGAGAATCTTAAATGTCCCAAGCACTGGCTCATACACTGTTTCCTCTGATCCTCACAGCAACCCCAGGAAGCTGGCTAGACAGGCATAATATACCCATTGCACAGATGAGAAAATAAAGGCTTAGGAAGTTAAGTGACTTGCCAGCTCTCACACATTTAGCATGTAGTAGAGACTGGAATCCACCTAGATCCCCCTGCTTCTAGTCTATGACTCTTATACAAAAGGATGAATTCTGGGGTGCCCCTTCTTTTGGGGGAAATGGTAAATTCTCGTATACACGTGATGTGATGTGATGGGGGCAGGAAAGGTCGGGGGGAGGACAACGAAGAAGGCAGCTGTCTGAAATCACCTGTTCCATCAGAGCAGCCCTCCTCGTTCTATCTTGTTAGTATGTGATACATGGCCGAGATTGCAGGGCCGGCCTGGATAAAGAACAAACAGCAATAAAGCCTCAAAGCACAAAAAACCCCCAATCTTGCCGTGAGAAGCATAACTAAATTCTTGTGAAACAGACTCTGATGCTGCCCCATTTGCTTTCACTATTATTTATTTTTGGTTGCGCAAGTGAGCTGAATAAACAAATAAAGGACAGACCCCGTTTGTAAAGGGCACAACTTCGGGCCAAGGAAGTCGTCAGATGGACCACTCAGGCCATGGAAAGTCCCCTCCAGAAAGTAAAGACCAATCTTCCTGATATTATAACATGTAGAAGCTTTGGATCCACCTTCGAGAAGCTTCTACATCACAGTTTTATCGCCTTTAAAATTATACAGCAGGGCTTCCCTGGTGGCGCAGTGGTTGGGAGTCCACCTGCCAATGCAGGGGACACGGGTTCGTGCCCCGGTCCGGGAAGATACCACATGCCGCAGAGCGGCTGGGCCCTTGAGCCATGGCCGCTGAGCCTGCGCGTCCGGAGCCTGTGCTCCGCAACGGGAGAGGCCACAACAGTAAGAGGCCCGCGTACCGCCAAAAAAAAAAAAAAAATTATACAGCAGGTCTTAGACAATCTGTGCCTTCCTATTCCACGCTGGGTTTTTGCAGAAGAATGTTCATTTCTCTGGGACCTTGAGAGAAAAGAAGTCCAGAAGCTCTTAACAACAACTTCAGTTCTTGAAGACTCTTGGGAGTCCTCCGTCCTCGTGTCCAGAGGGCGGCCACACAGGTCCCGCCATCAAGGTTCACCTTAGCCCCCTGCAATCCTGCACCCGCTCCACTAACACTTCTCACGCTCTCACTGCCTTTGCACCAATCAGGGTGATGGGGGTAATAATGATCACAAAACACCTCAAAAATAAACAGCAAGCCAGAAAAAAACAAAAAACACCTAAGGAACAAGGTGATGTTGGTCCATGACTGTTCTCTCTGTTGGAAGCAGGAAGAGGTGAGACACCACTGCTCTGTTGCCATCAACCACTGAAATTCCCCAACCAGTGAGGCTTCAGCCCTGCCCCCAAGAGATGTGGGTCACATCTCGGGAGACAGTCAGAGGGGACATGGATGCAGAGCAGGGACAACCTGAGAGAGCAGCCACCTCCTGGGAGGGGAGAGAAGGGGACAAAGCGCCCATCGGGGTCTCCAGTAGGACACATGCCCAGCGGCTTGCAAACCCAGCCTTGCCAGGTCTGGTCAATAGGCTCCCGATCTGACTACCATGCTCCAGTGAAGGCAGGAAAGCAGGACACCTATGGGGTCCTCTGTCCATAACAAAGCCGGCCAGGTGCCCTCAGAAGGAGGTTCAAGTCTCCTGAGAAATGCTAACTGTCCTAAGGCCAGTGTTTTGCCTGCTTAGGAGCTTGGACTTTTAAACCTGGCACCTTTAATACCACCACAAAGCAGGATGCCCAGAGAAACGTTCTAATATGATCTTCCATCCTCCAGACCACCCTGCAGGAGCTGCAGACCTAGCTTGGAAGGACTGGCCCAAAAACAGAGGAAAGAAGACTGTTGTGTTAGGAAACACAGGCTAAGTCATCACTGACAGTTAATCCTCCATCAAATGCATTCATTCATAAGGGTGGAGCCAGCCCAGCTCAGTGGGGCCTGACGTGAACGTTCTGTCTCGTGATAAGATCTCTGTTTCCAAGTGCCCCCCCACCCCGCTCCCCAACAGCCTGCTTCTGCCAACGTCCCTTCTCTCCTTCTCTCCCCTCTGCCCAGCCGCTCTCTCCTCACTTGTTAAAAGTAGCCCAGGATGCCAGATGGCTGTGACACACGGCACCCCAAGGGACCTGCCACCGGGCTGCAACCTGGCTCCCAGGAGTTGTTTTTGGTTCACGTATCTCATTGAACGTATTTAAATACATTACATGCGGGCACCTGGCGGCACAAGCAGGGGGAGAAGCGAGGGCTCCTCCCACAAGCCCAGCAACACATACACACGGAAACATATACACACGCACACACAGTTGCAAACACACACACACACACAAACATATACACACGTACACATATGCAAACATATACACACATTTGCAAACATATTAACACTGCACACATGTACGTGCACACACGTGTGCATACATGTACACATGCACACAAACATACCCACAGGTGCGCACGTATACCCATATACACATGCACATTCACACATACGCACAAGCACATACACATGGCGTGCACACATACACAAGGCACACCTGCATATACACACATATACAGATATACACATACACACACCAATACACTTCCCTTCCCCTCCCCCCTCCAGGGGCCGAAATTCTACTACGGTTCACGTTCACAGCCGGTCCAGTGTGCCCTGATCTCTCCCCTGTGACTTCCGCTCAGGGGGCTCCCACCCCCCAACCCCCCACGCTGGTCCTCAGCATTATCACATGCTGCCCCTTGGGACACACCAGGGTTCCTCAGGGTCGGCACGACTGACATGGGGTTGGATCAGTCTTTGTCCTGGGGGCCGTCCTGTATGTTGTTTAGCAGCATCCCTGTTCTCTACCCACTAGATGCCAATAGCAGCACACACAGCCCCCGAATGTCCCCTGGGGGCAAAATCTCCCCCAGGTGAGAATCTCTGGTACATACTATCTCTTTAATTAAACCATTAGCTCCTAGAGAACAGGGTCCATACCATTTCTTTTTATTTCCTCCCCAGCAGCCAGCACAAGGCTGCGCACACAATACCATGAAGTACTTGCTGGGATGAACACAAGACTAGCACACAGCAGGATAACGGTACAGAACAGCATTTTGCACAGGGCAACCCATGTCCCCAGGTAAACCTAGGCTTGAGCATACATAAAATCCCCCATGTTCCTTACTACGTTAAAAACAAGAATCAGACTTTCCGAGTCTCTCTACCCCTTAGCGAATTTTAGCCAGCAGATAGCGTTTTGAATATCCTAGGGCACAATAAAAACTGAAGAACGGTAAGGGCAGACCCAGGCCACTGTCCATAGGAAAAAACTATGAACTAAAACAAAAAGGGCATTGCTACTACCCACTGGGCTGGGGCTACCAGGTTTCCATTTTCCCTTCATTGCTGAGTAAGCAGAATGGCTTTGAGCTGGGAAACTGTGTAGGGTAGAGAGAAGGGTATGAGCTGGGGGTGTCAGGTGGGCATAGATGTGAATGCTGGATATGTCAACTATTAGCTCAGACGTCTTTGGCGAGGGGCCTCTAGGACCCTCAGTTTCGTCGTCTGTAAAGGGAGAAATAGAATGCCAACCACAGAAGGTTATTGGGAAGCCTCATGGAGGGAATCTATGTAAAAGTGTTTACATAGCAGGTATTTAATAACAGTACAGTTTCCTCCTCTTTGTACTAGCCAGAGAATTAAACGATATTTTTCATCAGCAAAACATGAGGTACAGAGCATAGCATGGAACTTCACTGAGAAGCCCTCACCGAGAATCCACACCATGGTGTCTTCGGAAAGAGAGACTGACTCCACGACAAAATGGTAGAATGTCCCAAGCCATTAGAGAGGACAGACAATCCTTTAATGTGTCGAAAGTCACAAGGTGAAGGATGGTGCCAGGCCTCAAAGCCTGGTCTTTTCTGCTATACAGGCTCACCTCAGAGATATTTAGGGTTCAGCTCCAGACTCCGAAATAAAGCGAATACTGCAATAAAGCGAGTCACTAAAATTTTTGGTTTCCCAGTGCATATAAAAGTTATGTTTACCCTATACTGCCGTCTATTAAGTGTGCAAGAGCATTATGTATTAAAAAAAATGTACATATACCTTAATTTTAAAATACTTCATTGCTAAAAAATGTTAACCATCAGCTGA
The DNA here is from genome assembly GCF_005190385.1 of Monodon monoceros. Lineage (NCBI taxonomy): Eukaryota > Metazoa > Chordata > Mammalia > Artiodactyla > Monodontidae > Monodon > Monodon monoceros. The sequence continues at coordinate 19,634,142 of NW_021703778.1, forward strand.
GCCTTCAAGGAGTCATAATCTTTTTGCAATAGTGATATCAAAGATCACTCACTGGGCTTCCCTGCTGGCGCGGTGGTTGAGAGTCCACCTGCCGATGCAGGGGACACGGGTTCGTGCCCCAGTCCGGGAAGATCCCACATGCCGCGGAGCGGCTGGGCCCGTGAGCCATGGCCACTGAGCCTGTGCGTCCGGAGCCTGTGCTCCGCAACGGGAGAGGCCACAACAGTGAGAGGCCCGCATACCGCAAAAAAAAAAAAAAAAAATCACTCACTGATCACAGATCAGCATCGCAAATACACTAATCATGAAAAAGTTTGAAATACTGCAAGAATTTCCAAAATGTGACACACAGCCATGAAGTGGAAAGATGGCTCTGACAGACCTGCTCCATGCAGGGTTGCCACAATCCTTCAGCTTGTAAAAAACACAATGAAGTGCAATAAAGCAAAGTGCGATAAAACCAGGTCTGCCTGTATATCAAATATATTCTCAGTCACTAGGAAGTCAGGTCACAGCAACGGCAGTGACAGCAGGGGCTCCTCCAGTCCCAGAGGAGAAAGGCTCCCAGGCTGACTGCCCAGCCCCACCAGAGCAGATGCACACTGATGGGTGATGCTGGGCCTCATCTGCCTCCTTCCTCAGTGAGGTCTAAAAGCAGGTGAGCACACCTGGACAGCGAATGATTCCGCTCTGGGAGAGAAAGGAAAAAGTTACATAGCTTTCTTCCCCCTTCCCCCCACCCCATCCTCCAGCCTCCACGTAGCCAAAACCACCTCCTCTCCAGGCATCCCAGCTTTGCCATGGTCTTACTAAGTGACCCATGCAGGGTCCTTTTCCCTGTAATTCCTTTTCCTCAAACAGACCATGGGCAGTGTCGGTCTGTCCCGGCGCCCTGGGAAGGGTTCTGGAACTGTAACGGCGCTGCCAACACCCATCAGTGCCCCGTGGAAGAGCTTCCTCAAAGCCTAACCCCGAAAGGGCAGAGAACTTGCCTGTAATTCTATGTTCTGCTCCCCACGGTCTGCTCTAAGGGGAAAGCCCCACCTCTTTCAAGCCCATCTATTGAAAAGAGTAGAAAAATAGCCCTTCTTTGTGTTGTTCCAGCCAAATCCTAGCATAAAACCCCATGTGTGCCACTCCCTAGACGGAGTCTCCAGGGGAGGGACTCAGATTTGTGGGGGAAGATCCATCCTGATGCCTCAGGGCCAGTGACAGCAAAGTGTTTATTTCTGCTCTCGCCTCCGATGTGTCTTTCTCTCTTTTTTTTTTTTCCAGAAGCCACTGGAAGGTAAGAAAATCATGAAATATGCATGTGGATATGGATTGTGGGCAGCAGAGATAAAGCAGTCCGGTTCTTATCAGAATGAGAAGAGGTGTAGGTTCCTGGCCGTGAAACAAGACCCAGAATCATCCATCCGCATCTTAGCCAAGGTTGTCAGTCGCTCCAAATGACCCTGTCCGTTCAGCTCTAAGTACTGAGATTGATTTTTAAAAGGCAATCTATGAAAGAACTGCTGGGGAAATTTTTATTTACTTGATCCCCTTTCCATCCCAGGTGCATCTAGCCCATTAATCAAGCAAGAATATAAATGATAATAAAGCACCAAGTTTGGTATGGATGCAAAAAAAAAAAAAAAAAAAAAAGGAATTAGTAGAAGCCGAGAACATAGATTTCAAGTATGGCCCAAGGCAAGTTTTTCTGCAATCAATGTCTTAACTTATCCACTGCTAGCACTGGGCGTGAATGTCTGCTACCTAAAAGCTATGGTGGAAATGGAGAGGATCCTTAACTTGGGTGCCATTTCATGGAAGGAAAAGGTTCTACATCCAAGGCAGGGCGGTATCGTTGCTACTTCTTTTTTTTTAAGCATTTTTTTAAATTGTATTTATTTTTGGCTGCGTTGGGTCTTCGTTGCTGTGCGCAGGTGTTCTCTAGTTGCGGCGCTCGGGGGCTACTCTTCGTTGTGGTGCGTGGGCTTCTCATTGTGGTGGCTTCTCTTGGTGCAGAGCATGGGCTCTAGGCACACGGGCTGCAGTCGTTGTGGCACACGGGCTCAGGAGTTGTGGCTCGCGGGCTCTAGAGCGCAGGCTCAGTAGTTGTAGTGCGTGGGCTTAGTTGCTCCACAGCATGTGGAAGCTGCCCAAACCAGGGATTGAACCCGTGTCCCCTGCAGTGGCAGGCAGATTCCCAACCACTGCAACACCAGGGAAGTCCCTCTCTTTCTCTTATGGGGAGAAAGCCCCTGATTTCAAGCCCCTATGTCTCAGAATGAAGACTCCATTTCCCATCCCCCCTTGCATTAGGCGTCGCTAACCGCCTAAGCTCTGGCCAGTTCACATGTACCTTGGCCCCTTTTTCTCTGTCTCTTCATCCATTTTGCTGCCTGGGATATGCACGCCCCATTTTGGAGCATGAGCTCAAGGCCACACAAGGCAGAGCAACAAGCTACAAGGAGCCTGGATCCCTGACACCATGAACCCACGCCAGCCCCAGACTACCCACCAGAATTTGTACAAGAGAGAAACAGCCTCTATCCTGTTTCACTCATAATTATCTGTAGTTTTCTAAGACTTGCAGCCAACCTTAATCTTAACTGATATATTAAAGTTCAACAGTCTGAAATTTTAAACCTGAATATGAACTTCAAAAAGACATTAACAACCAAGTTAATTTACTAAGACACTTGTCTACATCCTTTAGTGAACAAAGGAACATTTAAGCAAACACAGACGTTTAAAAGAACATTTAAGGAGAAAGAAGCTTTTTCTACAGTAAGTGAATATATATCTCCAATTTTTTAAATCTTTCACATCATTAAATCCTTGACAGACAACAATAAGTTGTCCTATACATTCTTTCTGTGTTCTGCTAGTGTAACATTGGCATCTTGCCATCCTTTCAAAATTGCCTAAATATTTATTCCTTAACTTTCCAAAGGACATAAAACCTTAAGTGAGTAATACACCCAAACGAACCATTCTGGCATCCTGCATTTCTTGGAGAGCTAAATATTTTTGCTCCCTTAACTGGAAAAAAAATCTTTGATTTTAAAAATTAAGACTTTTTTTTTTTAAACTGGAAAGAACCGACCCGTTAAAGCCTTGGATACATGGAAAAGGCATATCATTGTTTGAACTGTAAATATTCTTGATAACATTCAGTTCATTCTAAACAGTCACAAAATTGACGTCATCATTGTATCCTGCATTATCGTAAAGTCATGTGTACACATGACAGAAGTAAAAACTATTTGTATCTGGGAATGTTTTAGGCAGTAAAAAAGTTGAAGGCACTTTCCTTTCTCAAAAACAGCATGGGCTTTCGCTGCGGCAGCAAATTTTGTTGTGAGAAATACACAAGAGTGAAAAAAAATGTGCTTCCTTTGAAAGGAACCAGAATCTAAGTTTTCAGCCCATTAGTTCACAGTTTATTTATTTTTTGGCCGTGATGTGTGGCTTGCAGGATCTTAGTTCCCCGACCAGCGATTGAACCCGGGTCCCCTTCCCCAGCAGTGGGAGCACCAAGTCCTAACCCCTGGGCTACCAGGGAATTCCCAACGTTTTTTTAAATTGCAGGATTTTGACAGTGGTGTCTTTAATCCTAAATGAGATTTTCTCCTGAAACAAATTCCATCTCCAAGACACCCTTATCCCACTGACTTCTAGTGTATGTTTAGAATCAGCTTTTTTTACTAGCTCTCAAACGCGAAACAATGAGATAGTTAGCTCTTAATCAACCAAAACAATAAAGGTGAAAAGTGACAAGAAAATCCGAGGCCACAGAGAATACAAAAGCAAATGCAAAACTATCAGGCTTGGTGACACACCTGGCTGGCATGATAAGGGTGGGGGAGGGGAGACAAGGAAGCAGGTCTGCCTTCCTCTGTATAACTTTCTCGTATAATATGTGTGTGTGCATAAAACTAACGTTAAAAATTAGCATGCATTTCCCAAGCACACACCAAGTGAGAAGGAAAAACGGCTAAAAATAAGCTGCATGCCAAAAATATTCAGAGTGAAGCTAGCCTGGGATTGAACCTTTCCCAGAGATAATCCACCCTTGATAATCTGGTTCTATAACTGAATTTAAGCTTCTTCTAGTACTTGCCTTCAACAGATGTACTATTCATGGCTGAGGCTTTTTGGTCAGTACTGACACGACACCTGTCAGTCCTGGAACACCCCACTTTGCTGAGAAATTCATAGCTCCCCTCGAAGACCCCCGGCAGGAGCAGTACTTCCCCTTCCACAAGCACTGTGCTGAAAAGATCTTCATTATGTTAAGCCATGTCTCAAGTCCAAAGATAAACCTCCTGTAATAGTCTTTCAATGACTCTCACACAGTATTTTCCCTCCCTGTCCTCAAATTGCAATTCCTGCATTTTAAAACATTTCCCATTTGTCCTTCTAAAGCTCAGGTGAGAGGTGGGGCTTCCACCAGAAAACAAGTGTATCCTCACTGGCACCTAATCTTCAATCCACTTGATCCCGCCCCACATAAAATGAATACCTTAAAACAGATATACAAACAGGCTGATGTCACAAGCACTATTCTAGGCTAAAAGACATCATCTTTTCTCCATGAGATATTATAATATTTATGAATTCCTCATCTATTTATGCTGGTGGTGGTGTCTTTAATTTCCTTTTGCATTCATTCTCTAAGAGTGTGATTTCTCCACTGCCAAAGAAACGTAATTGACACCATTTATAAAAATGAATTTCCAATGGCAGGCTCATTCTCACTGCCCATAGGACAACTGGGATTGGGTCTGAGCAGACAGATGCTTAAAAACAAAGATGTGATGCTCCCTGACTTCAGACTATACTACAAAACTAGAGTAATCAAAATAATATGGTACTGGCACAAAAACAGACACATAGGTCAATGCACCAGAATAGAGAGCAGGCACTTATGGTCAATTAATCTACGACAAAGGAGGCAAGAATATACAATGGAGAAAAGACAATCTCTTCAATAAATGGTCCTGGGAAAAGTGGACAGCTACATTTAGAAGAATGAAATTCAAACACTCTCTAACACCGTACACAAAAATAAACTCAAAATAGATTAAAGACCTAAATTTAAGACCAGATACTATAAAACTTCTAGAGGAAAACATAGGCAGAACACTCTTTGACATAAATCACAGCAATACATATATATATTTTTTGGATCCATCTCCTAAAGCAAAGGAAACAAAAGCAGAAGTAAACAAACGGGTCCTAATTAAACTTAAACACTTTTGCACAGCAAAGGAAACCATCGACAAAACAAAAATACAACCTACTGAATGGGAGAAGATATTAGCAAATGATATGACCAATAAGGGGTTACTATCCAATATATATAAACCGCCACAAACTAGCTAGGTAGACAGAAATGAGGGCACCAGAGTCTTTTCACTAGTGAATAAGGGAATAGGGCGACCCAGAGTACCCTGGCTCAGTTGTCTCTTATCTGTGGTCCATATATAAATTTCAGACAGTCGGTGCACTCCTGAAATGGTCTGCAGAACTGCAGGTGTGTGTGTGCATATGTGCCTTTTTCTTGTGAGAACATGCACAGCTGGTGTCAGATATTTCAGGCAATGTGAAAAGGTGAAGAACTTGCACAGGAGGATCTTGAAAGGTTCCTTCTGACCCTAAGACTTCGTAAGGCAGGTTAGGCTGTGTGTGCCGGCCACATCTCCAGCAGGGCCACTCTGTACCCCAAAGGCACCTGCCCACCTCCAGATGTCAGCCTGGGCTCCTCAACCTTCACAGAAATCACTGCTGCTGGCCCCACTGCCATTTGCTTCTAGGAGACACCAGAAAGACCTGTTTTCAAGCCAGCCCAAGTGGCAGACTGGAGATGGCAAAACGGTTGTTTATAGAGATTCTGTCTATGTGTGGGTCAGTGAACATGTCACAATGCCGTGTTAAGTTACTGACAAGAATATATAAGCAAGTGTTCAAGGGTTTCATCCATTGATAAACCACATTGCACCTGTCAGACTGGCCACCAGGGAACCACACAGGCAGCACTATGGATGGGAGTACACACTCAGCCAAAAACAGGCAGGAGTGGGGCCATAAAATCTGCCCCAGAAGAGGAACAATTTGGGGTCAACTGCAGGGACAAGAGTAGCCAGGTCCTGGTGTCCAGCTCAGAGAGCTCCAAGCCCTGTCTCTACCAGGCCACTCATATGTGCCAGTGGGCAGGCTGGGAGACCACACGACTGTGGGGGAGAGGCAGCCAGCTCCCCTTATGGGAAAGGTCTTCCTACTGACCACAGGGCCCTTGCACAAATGGATATGATTGCAAATGACAGCTGCTGGATGTGCATTTTTGTTCCTCCAGTTTCCTAGTGAAGGGAAGCCATCATGATGGTGTTCTAGGCTCTCTGCTTCCAACCTTCCACCTTGGAGAACAGCCCCAGAGCAGGAGGACACAAGCCCGGGGCCTGCAGACATGAAATCCACAGTCATTGCTGTCCAGAATGATCCTTCTCAAAGAGGTCACATATTTTTTTTAAAAATTAAGCCTCCAGCTAGAAATGTATTAAACAGAGAATGGTGGCAAATCACTGCTACAGGGCTTTGAATGATTTTTTAATGAGTGTGTGTCTCTCTGTGCCATCATCTCAGCGAATCTGCTCACAGTATGTTACAGGTGAGGAAAGAAGCCAACTCACCAGGTTCTCATGGCTGGTAGGTGGCAGAGAGGGGATATAGAGTCAGCACTCATTCTGAAGTCAGAATTCTTCTACTACTCAGCCTCTGATGGTGGAGTCTGGGGATCTTTCATTCCAGTGAGATTTTCTTTTAGAAAAAGGAATTGTCCTTCCAGATGCAGAAAAAAATACATATATATATATATACATCTCCTTAACTTTGCATCACCTCTGAAAGTAAATTTAAAGTGAACTTATCCCATGAGGCTGTATGACTTTAAAACAAAAACACAAGTTAATAAAATAAATCAATGTGTTCCCGAAAAAAGCAACATCACCCGATTTAACCTCAGCCTGATGAGCTCAATTACCTGCCATCAGTTACAAAGCAGAACATCATGGCCCAGACATGCCCAGATATTTTCTATCAAAGCTTGAGAGTCTGTCTTTAGACACCTGGCACTTAGTTCTTTCAGGCTGTTACAACAGGACACTATAGACTGGGTGGCTTCTAAACAACAGACATTTATTTCTCCAAGTTCTTGAGGCTGGAAGTCCAAGGCGCTGGCAGATTCAGTGTCTGGTGAGAGCCCACTTCCCATCTTCTTGCTGTGTCCTCACATGGTGGAAGGCCCAAGGAGCTCTCTGGGATCTCTTTATAAGGGCACTAATCCCATCAAGGGGGCTCCACCCTCATGACCTAATCACCTCCCAAAGGCCCCAACTCCTGACACCACCACATTGGGGGTTAGGTTTCAACATATGAATTTTGGGGGGACACAAACATTCAGTCCATAACACACACACATGCACAGCCTCCAGTGACCCATAGTTACAATCGAATGTGCGTGGGGCAGGATGATTCTGCAAAAGGCATGGAAATGGGCCATGGAAATCTGACTGTGTCCAACTCAATAAGCATTATCAGATCCCCAGGGTCTGCACAGCATTATTTCCTTTTCATTACAAAACGAATGAAGCAGGAGAACCTGGCCTTACTCCCTTACACAAAGAAAGTAACAACGAAGGGGCAGTGGGAATGGCATCCTGATATTTTTCTTCAACACCCATCCCATTTCCTCCTTCTGTCTTAATGCCTCTTTCCCTCTCCATCACTTCCCTGACTTCCGATTAAGCTGGGGTGGGCCCCCAAATGCCCGTTCCACACCACAGGAACCTAACAGCCACGGGTGGCAAAAGCATCTAGCAAGTCAGGGTGTCAGAGCGCCCTGCCAGCAGCTGACTCTGATGGCAGTTCCACGGGCTGTATTGCTGTTTCATAACACATATCGCACTCTAATTAATTTCAAAACAACGTCTCGATGTCGTCCTCTGCCTCCACCTACTAGGCAGAGAGGGGACAACCCTTGAGTGGTTTCCTAGGCCCAATAAGGCTTCACAGCAGAGGCGACGGCTGCAGCACAAGAGGGCACTGCTCCCAGGCAGGGGCCCCTGGAGATCGCACCCAGAAAACCTTGGAGACCCCCTAGGGAGGCGCCGGCCAGCTCCCTCCTATGCCCTGGCTGGGTGTCACCCACACCTTTCATGCGTGGGTCTGCCCCATTCACCGCTGTACCACGCTATCTAGAGCAGGGGACACAGTGTTTACCAGCGCACTCCGCTTGTACCGAAGGTAGGAATGCACCCCTGAGGTGTTGCCTGGGGCGCATGGCTCTCTGCAGAGCTGGTCTCTGCCTGCAAAGAGCTACCTGCGACGTAGATGGTCAACCTGAGGCCAGTGAATGTGAGTGCTCGAGATAAAAGCTCGGGCAAGAGGTGGTGGAGATGAAAGGGAAGGGATAAATAGCATGAGCAGGTACACACTGCAGGAACTACCACAAAAGGGAAGTGTGGGAAATCACTCCATTAATTCACATCATGTGGACGACCTCTATTAAAAAATCTACTCGGGGGACTTCCCTGGTGGCAGAGTGGTTAAGAATCCGCCTGCCCATGCAGGGACGGGGGTTCAAGCTCTGGTCCGGAAAGATCCCACATGCCGTGGAGCAACTAAGCCCGTGTGCCACAACTACTGAGCCTGCACTCTAGAGCCTGCGAGCCACAACTACTGAGCCCACGTGCCTAGAGCCCATGGTCTGCAACAAGAGAAGCCACTGCAATGAGAAGCCCGCACACCACAACAAAGAGTAGCCCCCACTCACCACAACTGGAGAAAGCCCGCGCGCAGCAATGAAGACCCAACGCAGCCAAAAATAAATAAATAAATACATCAATGTATTTTTAAAAAAATCTCCTCTGACACCTGCACCGTACAGAGTCCCTGCCGACTGCTGTGGTCTGATAAGTCGAGTCCACACTTCATTTGGGGCTTCGTAGGAGACTCTAAAGATAAAGTCATTTTCTCATAGAATACTCATCCAGGGCCTGTGGAAGAATCACCATCACATGAAGGACTGGGGGTACCCACTCTGTGATTTGGGGGAGTTTGGGAGGCCTCTATCCTCAGAAAAAAAATCTGCGCCCTTTAAAGAGTTATTAACATCATTAACTTGACGTCATACTTGCAAGTCTCTGGAGCCTCCTACTAAGTTGTTATCCGTCGCTTTCATCTCAGGGTGAATGATGTGGTGGGAATGAGTGTGGGTGACGTCTGGGAAGGGAGGGGAGCTTGGGAAAGGTTTCCTGAGACCCTAGGAGGGGTGTTTCCCAGGCTTGTGCTGATCAACAGAGACCCTGAAATGCCCAGGTTATTAACACAAGAATGGAGGGGCCAGGGGCCCAGAAGCTTTGCTTATTACTGAATAAGCATCTATGAATAGATATTTTGACACTTCTATTTCAGATAATACTGACATTTGCTGACTCCTGCCAAGGGTCTGTGTTGTCGAGACAAACAGAAAAATCTCCATCCCATTGACTCTTGAGAGCTCTTTTGAGCCTGACGCCACTTTCTGACGACAGGAATCCCTGGTAGGACCCATTAGAAATGATTCCAGTTCCCTGGCGCCTTCCCTCTGGGATACGTGTCATTGCAGTGGTGAGCCGAGGCTTGCTGCAAGCCCTTGAATGATGAGAAAAGGACTCAAATATTGACTCGGGGTCAATCCAATAAAATCAAACCCAAACAAACAAAAAGGGTACAAATCAACCAACGCTCTCTCTGCCACAGGGCAAACTCCCAGGTCCATGCCAGTTGTTCGAGAACAGGCTGTGAAAATAAGCCATCATATTATTAGCCTTGTGAATTGATCAATAAGGTCACTCAAGGTTCAGCAGGAGAGGCTGGGAGCGAGGGGAGGGGAGCTCACTGGAGGTAATCCATGTGCAAATCAAAATCTTCAATAGAAAAGAGAGAGCTTGTTCATTAAAGGGACCTAGTGGAGAAACCTATTTTTCAAGTGAAAAATTAGCTCCTAACTTCTCCTTTTGCACCGGTTTAAATTTTTACGCACCGTACTTTCTAAAAGTAAAGATCCTGTGACTGTAAGTCTCTGACCCACTAGCTGTTACATGAAGACTAGACCATGAGACCCCAGCCTCTACGGCTCTGCTCACTCACTGCCTCCCTAGGAAATCCTGAAACAGAGCTGGGGGCATCTGGGGTGGGCCACAAAGTATGATTGTACTTGGCAGATGGCTGTATTAGTCAGCATTCTACAGAGAAACAGAAGCAATAGAACCAGAGAAACAGGCTCAATAAATAGGCTTAATATAAGGAACTGGCACACACAATTACAGAGGCAGACAAGTTGCAAGATCTGCAGTGTGAGTAGGCAAGTGGAGACCCAGAAGAGCCGATGGTGTAGTTCCAGTCTGAGCGCCAGCAGACTCAAGACCCAGGAAGAGCTGCTATTTCAATTCAAATTCAAAGGCACGAAAAAGCCAATGTCCTAGTTCAAAGGCCATCAGAATTATATATCACAGATTATATGATCTAACAACTGAAAATTGTAAATACACTTGTCTTACCTCTCAATAAAAGGGTACTTTTCTATTTTTTTTTTTAAAAAAGGAATCCCCTCTGATTTAGAGGAGGGTCAGCCTTTTTGTTCTATTCAGGCCTTCAACTGATTGGATGAGGCCCACCCACACTAGGGAGGGCAATCTGCTTTATTCAGTCTACTGATTTAAATATTAATCTCATCCGAAAACACTCTCACAGACACACTCAAGGATAACATTTGACCAAATGTCTGGGCACCCCAGATCCCAGTCAAGTTGACACATAAAATTAACCATCACAATAGGAATGGCTGTTTTCTACAAGGGGAATCCAGGGGCAGATGTCAGGGGTCCATGCAAAGCTGAGGATCCCAGAGTGAACTTGGCCAACATAAAGAAACCAGACTTCAGGGCTGGAACACAGCCATGGGGCTCCAGGGTGTGAAAAGTGTCTTAGCATCAGGCCCTCTGTCCAGAGGCCCACAAGGACACCAGGAGGACCCACCTGGGGTTGAACTTTGTTCTATCGTGAATAGTGCCATTACAAGAGACAGTGACATACCCATATTGCTGTCAGGTGTACATAGCTAATCTGCAGGGGAAAAAAATGACATCTTGGAATTTTGAACAATGTTCTTGTCAAAGATCCAACCTTCCCTGGTCTGTGACCCTGTTGGGACTCATGAGTCTCTGAGACAATGTTAACACCCTCTGTTCGCAGATAAAGAAACTGAACTAGAGAGAGTCTGGGGTGCTGTGGCCGAAGCTGCACAATTGGCCATCACAACCTGAGCCCCTGCCTTCCCTCCCAGGACCCTGTGGTGCTCCCAGCCCTGCCAACCACTGCCCTGACCTCCCCCAGCTTACACAGCTCCGTGTGACCGGGCCTCTCCGTCCTCCACCGAGTCAGAGGCGGATGGTGGCCACCACATGTGGGTGGTTGAGCCCCTCCGCCGAACCTGGGGGGTTCACTGCCACTGGCCTTTCTGGACGTTATCCACTGGCTTCACCACAGTCACGCTGCCTGTCTCTAGGCAGAGACAGGAGCGCAGGGGCTCCAGAACCAGCACAGGGTCCTCAAGGGGCCCTCCATCCTCCAGGAGCCGCCACCAGTCCAGGCAGACTCGGGCCCCATCAGTGTTTCAGCGCCGGGGGAACAGGCGAGGCGGCCATGACCCTCAGCCTCAGTGCCCAGCCCTCCCCTCGCCTCCGTCTCCCTCACTCACTGCAGTAATCTGCTTTAGCCATATCTGCTAAAACTACATCTCGCTTCTCTGTGACACTTACTAATACCATCTATTTCAGGCCTGTTCACAGTCTTATGTACAAATGCCCGTATGGGTAGCAGTGAGTATGTTCAGAACGTCAGAGCATTTCCTTCAGGAAAGCTCCTCTCGGCTCTGCTCAGCACATACATCTGAAAAGCAAAGCTTTCTGCACTGGATGGGAATTGGATATATAACCTTCCCACTCTGGATGGGCATTGGGGATATAGAAGAAAAAAGGCTTGGGTCAGAGGAGAAAGGAAGAGGCCAAGAAGAAGACAGCTGTGCACACCATGAAGTCCACAATTCCTTCTGCCCACACCTGCTCCTCCCTCACGGGCACACGCCCGGCCCCCAGAGTCACGGTCACCCCAAAAGCAGCTGCAGAATGGCCTCTCCATTGAAGCCACAGGACACGTGCTAGAAACCGGGGGAACATCTAAAAAAAAGGCACAGACCAGGCTGAACTCCGCAAGCCATCCCCAGGAAGCTGTCTGCCATGGCTGAGGCCCGGGCAAGTTATCATTTCCACTGCACAGTGGTCCCCTTGTATGAGCTCATCCTCCCCTGAGCGACGACCCTGCTGGCTTCCCTCGGCCGTCTTGGAAGGCTCCCTGACTTTCCTGGCGTCTCCTAGAACTTTGGCTCTCTCCTCTCATACACGGGAGATAATGACAGTTCTCCGTCTCTGATTTTGCCTTCCTGGAGGAAAGGAGGGAGAAGTCTTGTATGACCAGTTTTCAAAGGTCTTCCTGCGTGCTTCCTTTTTCTTGTTTTGTCCCAGATCTGACATATTTAATTCATCTTCCTTTATTCGGAGGTGAAACACCAAGGCAAACAGTGACTGGGTGTCACTGGCTGCAGAGAAGGTACTCAAGGAAGGGAGAGAAGAAGGACCCCAGGGCTGGGGCCAGAAGAGGGAGGAGGATGCCTGGGGGGAGCCGGAGCTCAGAACCCAGCTGGTGCCATATTGACGTCTTTCCAATTGCAAAGCTCCTGGGTGACAGACACGTAGATAAGCACAGAGTGAAGCATTTAGAATGCCAACTCCACCCTGCCCTTTTCAGCTCCCAGGACCTTGGCTGGGTGCACCGACCTGAACTTGGAGCCACTGTTCCCCAGTTAAGAAATCAGATCCTTAAAAAAGATTAAAACATTTTAAAACAAAAGCGTGAGACCGAATGATGGCCTCTCAACCAACATAGACTGGAGTCTCCCAAAGTCTGGAATTCGGGGCTTTGCCAGCCCCACACACACAGGAAATGGCCGGACAGAGATGCTTAATGGTAGGAAGGAGGAAGCTAATCCAGCCAGAAATTATCAGAATGAAGGATTACAAAAAAAGCTAAAGGTACTTCTCGGACTGTATTGTCTCTTGAACACTTAGCTAGCACTGTGATCTGGCCAGGAAAATGATTATTAACAACCCTGACATAGGAGATTCTAATGTCTGAAAACTTCATGCACTCCAGCAACGGCAGAATCTTATTTATCTAGGCTTGATTCCACCTTCAGTAATGGAAAACATTGGGATAAACAAAGAACCCTCCAGCACCAATACGGCACCCCATCGGTGAGTTCAGATGACCAACATTAGTCTCATCTCCTTGGAGTCTATCTTCAGGTGCTGCCGCTGAACCCAATTACATCCGTGTAACAAAAGACAGTCACAATCACAAGCTGTTTATCATGCGTGCCCCGTGGGCTTGTCTTGGGAGCCAGCACAGATGCCAATGTGTGTGTAATATACACACGAATATGGAAAAAAGCCACTAACACTGAAGTTTCCCAGACCTCATCCCTTTTTATTTTCTCTGCTAGTCCTCTGAATAGCTCATCTTGAAAACCGTAGCTGCCAAGACAGAAGAATTCACTGCTTGAGAAGGAAAAAAAATTCCATTATTCCAACTTTCTTTCCTTGAGCCTGAGGAGAATAGTGATCATGACTGGTAAGATTTCTTCAGCGAGAAGTTTATTTCTCCAGTTTACTTACCACGTGGTACAAAGGAAGTGGGAATGCAGGTGAGGTGACCTCAAGGCCCTCACAAGTGGTCCCCACACATCCACCCAGCTCTGAACGTGAACTGCAAGAAATGCCTTTCCCCCTCCAAATGCCCCGTCTGCTCTATCACGTCACTGCTCAGTGCGTTCTGTGGACCACGGGGGGCAGGGGTGGAGACGAGAGGGGAGAGGGAACAGAAGCAGGAAGCCCCAGTTCACTTCCCGCTCTAGAGAGGGATGCTAAAAGCATGAAAGAGGTAATGATTGCTTCTGGAGTTCTTCAGCTATAAGATGCTCTATAAATACCAATAACCACCCCCTCGAGGGAAAACACGTTTCGTTACAGCGGAGGTAAATGCTGCAGCAGCCTGCAGAAAAGATGGGCTGCATCTCGGAGGGATCTTCTGGCACCCTGAGTGCACCCAGAGTAATCACCAAGTAGAGTGGGTGACCCACACAGCATCCTGCTTTGACCGGAGAATGGTGCACCCCAGATTGCTGGCATCTCATATGTCTATCCATTTTGACTTGTCCATCCGATGCACACTCATTAAGGACCCCGCTATCTGCCTGAGGGGCACTATGGCATTGTGGTTAAGTGCCTGGGCTCTGGAGCTGGGCTCCCCGGCAGGAAGCCCGGCTCTGCTCACACACCAGTCGTCTGACCTCAAGCAAGTCACTGAATCTCTGTGCAGTGAGGACATGGGGGTGCTCACTCATCACACGGGGATGATAACAGAAGCCACTTCACAAGGTCATTGTGAGGATTCATCCGGTTCACCCGTGTCCAGGGGTCAGACCTCTGTCTGATACACAGGGAGGGCGAGAGAAGGGACCGCTACGGAACTTACCCGCCAAACGTAAGGGTCTGTAGTATTTCATTTCTTCCTTGACTATTTTAAATTCGATTATTTTAGCATCAAAATCAAGATGACAAATGAAGGAGTTAGCAACTAGAAGTGGACCCAGCACTTAGCCATGTGTGGAAAACACAGAAGTAGAAGATGAGGTCCCTGACTGGGAGCCTCCAGAGCCCCAACAATGAAGGGTATTCAGGTGTTTTAGCTGCCAGGTGGCAGCATATAAAGGGAGTGGGGAAAGGAGCATCATCCAGACATTGTTTAGAACTGCCAGCTCACAGCAATCACAAAGCAGACAGGCTTTTGGTCCATGTTATTATCGTCTGAAGTTCTGCATTGGCAAAGCCCTCTCTCAGCTCCTGTGACCATCCCTTCCCTTTGCCTCGTGACCCCCGTGCATGCCAAAATCTCACCTAAAAGAGAAAGAGCCGCCCACCTGAATCTCCCACCAGGAAGCCCTTAGTCCATCCACCCTGGGCAGTGAGCACTGTCCTTCCACTGCAGGGAACCCGAGGTGCCCTTACCATCAAGCAGAGGGCACACATGCAGTCAGACAGGCCCAGGTGTGAATCCCTGTCCTGCCGCTTAGCTGAATGGCTCTGAGCAGTGGTTCCCAAAGTGCAGTCCCTGCAGCGGCAGCAGCAGCAGCAGCTCCCAGGAACCCGTTAGAGATGCAACTCCTAATGCTCCATCACAGACCTGCTGAATCAGAAGCTCTGGGCATGGGGCCCAGCAGCCTGGGTTTTAACAAACCATCCGGGGATTCTGATGCCCGCCCAAGTTTGAGAACCACTGGCTTCCAGAAAGTGACAATTTTTTCTGGGTCACAGTTTCCTCACTCAAGAAAGGGGGTTAATAGCACTCACCTCATGAGGCTACAATGTAAGAATTAAAAGAGATAGATGAGAGACTACAATGTAAGAATTAAATGAGATAGATAACAGATGTCAAGCACTGGCTACAGTGCCCCAAACACGGTAGACACTCAATACACTCTACTTATTATTATCATTATCATTATTTTATTATTATTTTATTATTATTACTATCAAAGTCAGTGGAACAGATTCACAAAACAGCAGTAGCTCAGAAACACCTAGAGTAAATAAGATCGGAAGCCATGACAGCCCTGCTTTTCAGGGAAGTCGTTTAAAGGATAGTCCAAGGACAGAAGCTAAGGGGAGTTGTCAGATACATCCTACCTTGCCCCACGTCGTCTGAGGGCCCCTAGGATCCCGGGGTCACTCATACACACCTGTGAACCATGGAGATTCCCACTAACTGACTCCTCAAGCATCTTGAGGGCTGGGAATCTCAGAAACCAAAAGCATTCCCCATTTTATTGTTAAAATAAGGATAATATGAGTTTTGAGGCAATGCCACTGGAGAGAAAACTAGAGGTATCTGAGTTCAAATACTGGTATTTAAAATGTATAATGGAATACTAGCAAACAGAATCCCACAGCACATTAAATGTATCATACACTATGATCAAGTGAGGTTTATCCCAGAAATGCAAGGATTCTTCAATATATGCAAATCAATCAACGTGATACACCATATTAACAAGTTGAAGGAGAAAAACCATATGATCATCTCATTAGATGCAGAGAAAGCTTTTGACAACATTCAACACCCATTTATGATAAAAACCCTGCAGAAAGTAGGCATAGAGGGAACTTTCCTCAACATAATAAAGGCCATATACGACAAACCCACAGCCAACATCATCCTCAATGGTGAAAAACTGAAACCATTTCCACTAAGATCAGGAACAAGACAACGTTGCCCAATAGTGCTCTCACCACTATTATTCAACATAGTTTTGGAAGTTTTAGCCACAGCAATCAGAGAAGAAGAAAATAAATGGAATCCAAATCAGAAAAGAGGAAGTAAAGCTGTCATTGTTTGCAGATGACATGATACTACACATAGAGAATCCTAAAGATGCTACCAGAAAACTACTAGAGCTAATCAATGAATTTGGTAAAGTAGCAGGATACAAAATTAATGCACAGAAATCTCTGGCATTCCTATACACTAATAGTGAAAAATCTGAAAGTGAAATTAAGAAAACTCTCCCATTTACCACTGCAACAAAAAGAATAAAATATCTAGGAATAAACCTACCTAGGGAGACAAAAGACCTGTATGCAGAAAATTATAAGACACTGATAAAAGAAATTAAAGATGATACAAATAGATGGAGAGATATACCATGTTCTTGGATTGGAAGAATCAACATTGTGAAAATGACTCTACTACCCAAAGCAATCTACAGATTCAATGCAATCCCTATCAAACTACTAATGGCATTTTTCACAGAACTAGAAGAAAAAAAATCACAATGTGTATGGAAACACAAAAGACCCCGAATAGCCAAAGCAATCTTGAGAACGAAAAATGGAGCTGGAGGAATCAGGCTCCCTGACTTCAGACTATACTACAAAGCTACAGTAACCAAAACAGTATGGTACTGGCACAAAAACAGAAATATAGATCAATGGAACAGGATAGAAAGCCCAGAGATAAACCCACGCACATATGGTCACCTTATCTTTGATAAATGAGGCAAGAATATACAGTGGAAAAAAGACAGCCTCTTCAATAAGTGGTGCTGGGAAAACTGGACAGCTACATGTAAAAGAATGAAATTAGAACACTCCCTAACACCATACACAAAAATAAACTCATAATGAATTAAAGACTTAAATGTAAGGCCAGACACTATAAAACTATTAGAGGAAAACATAGGCAGAACACTCTACGACATAAATCACAGCAAGATCCTTTTGGACCCACCTCCTAGAGAAATGGAAATAAAAACAAAAATAAACAAATGGGACCTAATGAAACTTCAAAGCTTTTGCACAGCAAAGGAAACCATAAACAAGAAGAAAAGACAACCCTCAGAATGGGAGAAATTATTTGCAAATGAAGCAACTGACAAAGGATTAATCTCCAAAACATACAAGCAGCTCATGCAGCTCAATATCAAAAAAAACAAACAACCCAATCCAAAAATGGGCAGAAGACCTAAATAGACATTTCTCCAAAGAAGATATACAGACTGCCAACAAATACATGAAAGGGTGCTCAACATCACTAATCATTAGAGAAATGCAAATCAAAACTACAATGAGGTATTATCTCACACTGGTCAGAATGGCCATCATCAAAAAATCTACGAACAGTAAATGCTGGAGAGGGTGTGGAGAAAAGGGAACCCTCTTACACTGTTGGTGGGAATGTAAATTGACACAGACACTATGGAGAACAGTACGGAGGTTCCTTAAAGAGCTAAAAATAGAGCTACCATATGACCCAGCAATCCCACAACTGGGCATATACCCTGAGAAAACCATAATTCAAAAAGAGTCATGTACCAAAATGTTCATTGCAGCTCTATTTACAATAGCCAGGACATGGAAGCAACCTAAGTGTCCATCGACAGATGAATGGATAAAGAAGATGTGGCACACATATACAATGGAATATTACTCAGCCATGAAAAGGAATGAAACGGAGTTATTTGTAGTGAGGTGGATGGACCTAGAGACTGTCATACAGAGTGAAGTAAGTCAGAAAGAGAAAAACAAATACCGTATGCTAACACATATAAATGGAATCTAAAAAAAAAAAAAAAAAGAATGAAAAAAAAATGGTCAGAAGAACCTAGACGCGAGATGGGAATAAAGACGCAAACCTACTAGAGAATGGACTTGAGGATACGGGGAGGGGGAAGGGTAAGCTGGGACGAAGTGAGATAGCGGCATGGACATATATACACTACCAAATGTAAAACAGATAGCTAATGGGAAACAGCCGCATAGCACAGGGAGATCAGCTCGGTGCTTTGTGACCACCTGGAGGGGTAGGATAGGGAGGGTGGGAGAGAGGGAGATGCAAGCGGGAAGAGCTATGGGGACATATGTATATGTATAGCTGATTAGCTTTGTTGTAGGGCAGAAGCTAGCACACCATTGTGGAGTGATTATACTCCAATAAAGATGTTAAAAAAATAAAATAAAATAAAGATGGTTTCAAAAAAAAACAACAACCTCTCCTGTAGATGTTAAACAATTCCTGGTAGATGTGTGGGGCAGTACAGGCAGATTTTGTATAAAAGATTATATATACCATCTTCTATAAAAGAGTATACCTTGTATAAAAAGTATAAAAGAGAACCTGTAAAAATGATACATTAAGAACTGAGGTGTCTCCCTTTGTGTTTTGTTGATTTTTTGTATTGACATGCTTTGAATCCTTTCTATTTATTTTTGTGTAAATTCTAGAGGTATTTCTGTTTTGTGGTTACCTTGGGACTTACATATCTTGTAACAGTCTAACTTAAGTTGTTAACAACTTAAGTTCAATCACATACAAAAACTCTACATTTTAACTTCTCTCCCACTTTAAGTTACTGTTGTCACAATTTACATTCGTTCCTAATTTTTGTCTTTAAACATATTTTAGTCATAGCTATTTTAAATAATTTCCTCTTTTAACTTTTATATTTGAATTAAAATAGATTTACCTACACCAAAAAAAATAATAATAATAAAATGAAATAAAATGTATAATGGAAGTCCTTAGAACATGTTCTGAATTGCTGAAGGGTATTTTTAGTAAGGAACGGTGAGAAGAAGAATCATGTCCAAACTGACAGTGTCTGGAATCCAAGAGCTAAGGAGAGAACAAGCTGGAAGAATTTCATCTTGGATTAAACACCACCATTACCTGAAACAACTCTTGCAGAGGTCACAAGGGCCTCCTAACAGCCAAATGCAGTGGACATTGGTCAACCACTGTCCCCTCTGGAATCTAACAGTTGATGGCTTCCATCCCCCTCAATCTCCTCCCTTTGACCTCCAACACACCACCTGTCCTAGTTCTCCTACCCTCACCCTTACCTCCCTCTTCCTCCTCCTCTGGGGCTCCTCCCCCCACCCACACAGCTGCCATACCTCCCACTTCTCTTCCAGCCAACCCACTGAAATCCCATTCTTCCTGCTCTGGAGTTTGTGTTGTGCACATGAAGATAATGGAATGAAAAATCCCTAGGTCAGGCACCATCTCTTCATCTTGGTCTATCATCTACTCTGTCCCCTAATATGGATACAGAGGTGAACAAAGAGGAGGCTGGTCTGTCTTCAGTCTCCTCTTCTTGTGCCTTTTTTTTCTTTCTGGCGATCTCATCCCCCTGGGCATTTGGATGACCTACCTCATGGCTACCTCCAGCCCCAGATTAATCCTGAGCCCTGGAACTTCACACCCCACCACTACTTCCCTCCACCTGGATGTTCCACCAGCATCTTGAGATCAGGATATCTGTAAGTGAACCCATTACCCTTCTCATAACATCCATTATGACTCACCCCAAGTTCAAGTTCAGAGTTGGGTACACAAATTCAGGTGGGAAAACCTATGACACTGAATATCAATTTACTCTCCTAGTTTCATCTGTCACCTTTGAATCAAACCGAGACGATATTAACCTTCACAACAGATGTGACCAAAATAAAAAATCCTGACATGATAAGAGAAACATCTATAAAGAAATATAACCATCCTCTTTGAATAGGACTCTAAATTCACATTAATTATACTGTATCTTTATTTCATTTTCTAGTTCCACTAGACAGTTGTGAAGTAATTATCCCC
Organism: Monodon monoceros; assembly: GCF_005190385.1. Classification (NCBI taxonomy): domain Eukaryota; kingdom Metazoa; phylum Chordata; class Mammalia; order Artiodactyla; family Monodontidae; genus Monodon; species Monodon monoceros. Next base: position 19,654,491 of record NW_021703778.1, read on the forward strand.
ACCTTGCAGAGCATTCACAGATCCATGGAGTTTCTTCTCCTAGTTTGGAGAAGCCCGAAGTAGATGTACTATCTGTCATCTCTCAATACCCTCCCCATTTGCCAGTCCTTCTAGGTAGTAGGGCCATGCGGTCACCCAAGCTAGAAATATAGGACTCTCCTCTCTTCCTCATGCCCCACCATGAAGTGCAGACTCGTGAATGCCCCTATTTCTACTTCCTAGACTGTGCTCAAATAAGCACTGCTCTCCTTGCTCCTCCCCCCACCCCCCATTTCTGCCAGCACTTCCACAGCTCAGGGAGCAGTCATCTCCTGCTTGGAACTTGTCAGTAAGTGTTTCCTGTCTCATGTCCACTATGCTTCCTAGTTCATAAAAGTGAGGAAGAGAATCCATTCTAAAACATGCTCCTCCTGAAATCTGCAGCTAATATTAAGTATGATTCAACATAGTAGGAAAGGAAGGAAAAGAAGGAGGCAATTTTCATGCCCATAAACACAACTATACCATAGTTCCCAAACCCAGAGCTAGGAGGGGTTAAAACTTTATGGAAGACCCAAAAGAACTGAAAGCAGAGAACTGAAAAGATATTTGATATATATTCATAGCAACATAATTCACATTAGCCAAAAGATGCAAGCAACCCAAGTACCCATGGATGGATGAACGGATAAACAAAATGTGGTCTGTCCACCTAGAGATTATCTTATTGAGTGAAGTAAGTCAGACAGAAAGACAAATACCATATGATATCACTTATGTGTAGAATCTAAAATATGACACAAACGAACTTAGCTATGAAACAGAAACAGACTCACAGACATAGAAAACAGACTTGTGGTTGCCAAAGGGGAGGGGTATGGGGGAAGGGATGTACTGGGAGTTTGAGGTTAGCAGATGCAAACTATTATATATAGAATGGATAAACAACAAGGTCCACATGTATAGCACAGGGAAATATATTCAATATCCCGTGATAAACCATTATGGAAAAGAATATGAAAAAAATGTATATATATGTATAACTGAATCACTTTGCTGTACAGCAGAAATTAACACAATATTGTAAATCAAATACACTTCAATAAAATAATTTTTTAAATGTGGTCTATCTATATGGTGAAATATTATTCAGCCTTGAAAAGGAACGAAATTCTGTCACATGCTACAACATGGGTGAACCCTGAGGACATTATAAGTGAAATAAACCAGACACAACAAGACAAATATTATATGATTCCACCTATGTGAGATACCTACAGTAGTCAAATTCACAAAGACAGAAAGCAGAATAGTGGTTGCCAGGGGCTGGAGGGCTGGGGGGAAATGGGAAGTTGTTGAACGGGGTGTACAGTTTGTTTCAGAAGATAAAAAGAATTCTGGAGATGGATGGTGGTGATGGTGGTACAACAATGTGAATGTACTTAATGCCAATGAACTGTATACTTAAAAGTTGCTAAAATGGTAAAGTTTATGTTATATATATATTAAAAGTTTATATATATATAAAACTTTATACATATGTAAAGTTTATTTTATAAATATATGTAACTACAAAAACATGATTAAAAAAAAAAAAACCATCACGGATGAGGTACCAATTAGGGTCACTGTCAAAGAGCAGCTGCTTCCCCTGTCTTCCAGCAACTCCCTAAAGAAATCGCTGTACCCAAAGGTACTGTTAGCAAAACTGCTAGCTTCCCATCCAACCCAGAGATGGAAGGAAGGTCCAAAGAGACTTAAGAAAAGCATCTAATAAAAACAAAATTCCTTTTATTATATAGCAGAATACTTTAACTCCTATCAGCATCTTTCTCATTTAAGTCAAACATTAAGTTCCATTAGCATATAGGGTTATGTTTTGTTAGAAATGAATGTTGGTTTAAAACATAGGTTCCAGAATTGCCTTTTCAGTATACATAATTCTGAGAAAGTGATTCTAAAAAGGTTGTTCCACCAGATTCCCCCACAAAAATTGCAGGGACTTCTAAGCAGCCTTCCAGAATCAAGTCTCCATCTGTCTCCAAAGAGAAAGAATTACCTACACAAACCTCAGGTCCTTTCCCCCATGACTTGACACCTTTCCACGGCCCCTCAGGGCCAGCACGGTAACGTCCAGCTCTGGAGTATGAGAGGCAGCAAGCTGAGCTGTTAGAGGATGACTTCTGGGCTATCTGGTCACCCAGAGTTGACTCCTGACTTGAATCCCAGTTCCACCCTCTGCTGTCTGAAAGACTTCCTGTAAATCTCAGGCTCTCTAGCCTCACTTTATTTATCTGTAAACTGGAGACGATAATAGTTCCTTCCTCTTAGAGTTGCCATGAGGATTAAATGAATTAATAGCTATAAAATGCTCAGTGTTGTACACATAATAAGGATCATGTAAGTGTTAGCTATTGTTATCATTTTGATATACAAGAATCTTCATGATGTGGCCACAGGCTCTTTTTCCAAGTGCAATTTCTGTCCTTGATTCCTGCACGGATCACCCTGCTACCTGATCTTCACCAACACATCACACCGTTTACGCCTCCAGCTTCACATGTGCTGTTCCTTCTGCCTGCACGCCCTTCTCCCTCTGCCCCTCGTTGACCTGGCAAACTCCTGAAGGGGTGTCAGTTCACCATGGGTGGCTTTCCTGGCTCCTGGACAGACTTATGCCCACTTTCCTTTGGGTTTCTGATGGCCCTTACCCACCATCAAAGTAATCCCCACCTTGGACACGTGTCTGCTCACCTGGCTCCCTAGGTGAGGGGCAGAGGGAGAGGCTGTGCTACTGATCCCTACACACGCGGCCTCAAGCAGAGGGCCTGGCACATAGAAGACATCCAATCAAATATGAATGAATGAATGCTGAGCAAAGAAAGAACGAGACTAATACTGGGAATGAAAGAAGAGGAAAGAATGAGACAGGCTGGACCCAGGACACATTTCACGTGGTCACCTGATAGGCAAAGCCAGCCCCGCACTGAAAACTGGGTTCACCATCTTGAATGAGATGCTTTTCCAGCTAGAAGTCAACATCGGGATGAGTGAGCTCAGGCCCCAAAGTCAACATGAAAGAGAATCAAAAGAAAGTTGCCCCATTTGTACCCAGGCACAGGGAGGCAGACCAGGGCTGGTGCCCACTCTCCAAGAGGAGCAAGCCTGCTCCCACCGCCTTCAGGGAGCACGCGCACAGGCAGGGAAGCAGGATCAATAAGCAGCTGCTCTACCTCCGGCTTCTGATCTACACGGGCCAACGGGGAAGGAGAACTAAAAATAAACGTGCAGGAAACAGACACAGGGTGAAAGAAGAAAGGGAGCAAGAGAGGAAAATGAGAGGGCACTAATGGTACTCTGACTGCAAGAGGGAGGGTCAACCCCAGCCCCTCCACACACACACACACACACACACACACACACTCGTAGATACATCACACACACCACACACATACATACACACACGTGTATACCACACACATACATACACACACATACACACATACATACACCACACACTCGTACATACATCACACCACATACACACGTGCATACACACCACACACACCACATATACACACATGCATACACACACCACACACACACTCGTAGATACATCTCACACACCACACCCATACATACACACACGTGTATACCACACACATACACACACCCCACATACATATACATACACACATATGGGGGCCCCGTTTAGTACAGAGGTGGCAGTGCACTGGGCCATGACACTCACTTCAAACCAAGACTGGGTTTCTTGGGATTCAAAAGGCATATATAGTATTTTAGGGGAGATTTATATGAGGAATATGCCCAGATATTTCATTTAATGAGAAATGGAAGAAACAACATACAATATGAAAGTACCTGTGTTAACTATTTATGCACAGAAAAAGCCTGGAAAATACCTTAAAAATTTAACAGTGGTTATTTTTGAGTGGCAGGATTAGAGCTGATTTTTACATTCTTCTTCATGTCTTTATATATTATACAAAATATGGGGAGCACCTTAATTTACAAAAGCAAGCTTAGACATACTATATAGAAAGCCAAGGTTTTCAAAGCATCAGAGAAAATCATTATGAAATCTGGGAGGCAAACATTGCCATCGAGGCTAGTTGTGTTTCTGTAATAATGGGCATTTTGACACAATCTGAAAAACCTAATGATCTGGTTGCTTACTAATATGTGAACATTTGGAACCACTGAGACATATCTTTGAATACAAAGAAAAATCTAAAGCAATCAAGCAGGAATTCACCATCCTTTTTCTGATTTTCATCCATTTACTTAAATATCAGAATATGCCCGTAAGAAAATGTTCAATACTTAAGAAGAAGAACCTAATAAACCAAAAAAAGTGAGGACAGAGAAAAAACTCTGCCAGGAATAACAAAGTTCAGCGAGAACTGATTATGTCAAGGCTTAAAAGAATGATTTAACACGTGCATTTTCCAAATCCCTTGAAAGGGTCATTTCAATGAAATTGTCCCCCAAGTAAAATATAACATTAGTTTCTCCAGAAGCTGCAAATTTGGAAACCAGATTCTTAAAAACATACTAAATAATATTATACTATATTTTCAAAAGCATATTATTATATTAGCTTTTCCTGGGAAAAACAGTTCTCAGGGTTCCCACACAGTAAGTTGTTGTTTACGCAGTTATTTAAGAAGTAGTAATTCCTGTGAAAGGCGTGTCTTTTATTTTCCAAATCTATAGCAGAGGATGGCAAATCAAATAACGGAATATTATACAAATGTCGCCTCCCTTGGCTGTGTCTAAGCGAAGGCGCGGAATTACTGCAGGCTGTCCACACACCCCAGAGGGAAAGCCTGCCTCAGAGGCAAGAGTTAATCCCATGAGTTAGTTACTTGGACAGTCCAAAATGCAGACATTTACAGGTCTACATATGCAAAGGACGGGGGAGGGCGGAACCTCGATCTTCTAACCTAGAACACTGAATTTAATTCTGGAGTATAAAAATGCTGAGAGTTTTTTTCTCTCCCTAAATAGAAACAAGACCACCTTCCCACTTCAGGGAAGCCCCCTTAAGCTCAGGAGGGCCATGACATCCAGGGTCCCAGGAACAGAACCAGCTCTTTGCCCTACACTACACCACTACCCTCCTCTTCTCTCCCCGTTTCCTCTGTGTCAGGGGAGCTACAGGTCGCCCTCTGTGGAGACGCTGACTTCATTTCCATTAGCCTTAATGATCCACCTTTCGGGGACAGGATGCTGTGTGGGCTGCTGAGGGCAGATGAGACTTGGGAAGAGGCTGCTAAGTAATGCATAAAAGGAGGCGCTACCAGCCCTCCAATACCTAATTATTTGCTTGCCTGAATTCAATAAGAAAAACAACCCCATGAAAGAAAAGGATGACAAAGACAGAGGCTCACTCTTCTCAAACCTTCAGGAAACTCTGGTTCCAAAGGGGGAGGGTGTGGTCTAGGATTTGGGTGCAGACCAGACTTGGAGCTCCTGTACCATCACACATGATCCTGCCACGTGGACTGGAGGCTGGAGGGAAAGGGGGATCCGGGTGGCAGGGGTGCCCACCAGGGGGACAGCTCATCCCTGGACAGTGCTCCCTCCTTGCCTTTGGGCTGCCAGACAGACTTTTTCTGTTCTCAAGTCCTACACACGCCCCGGGAAAACCTCTCCTCATCGACTGGGGACTCCCCCAGCCCAGTCATCCTACACTCAGCTGTCCTCCACATCTGGGAACCAGCCTCATCCCAACAGCTGTCTACAAAGTCTGGTTCCATCTTTGCCACGGTAGCCCACAGCCTGGCTTTTATTCTCCCCAATCATATGTCGCCACTTTAAAATCACTTGAAGACAACATATTTGAATAAAATCAGCAGACCATCGGAATGACACGGATGTACTGTCAGCATGTCAGCATCCTGGTTGTGACATTGGGCTACAGTGTTGTACGATGTTGCCACTGGGGAAACTGGATAAAGGATACACGAGCTTTCTACATACTATTCCTATAATATATTACATATGTATTATTCCTGTATTCATGTAAATCGGCAATTACCTCAATTAAAATGTCCATTAAAGTAAACCCAAAGAACATATTTTATAAGCTTCATGTGAATAGAGACCAACCAAGAGGTCATCCTACATGAGGATCAAGATGGTCATACAAACTGAGCCTGGCTGCCGTCCAGGCTTCTATCATTCAGCAAATACATATGTCAGCCCTCAGTGTGCCGGTTACCATGCCAGGTACTATGACATCTGCCTCAGCTGATGTTCTCAGAAAATGAATAGCGATGAGAGAAAAATCACTGAGGAAGGCCTCATGTGCCTGACAATTTCAATTTTTTAACAGGGGCGAAAATATTTAGACACCCATGAAATAACCACACTATTTACGACCAGACATTGCTCCAGTAACAATTCATCATCTCCCACAGTTCCAGCTGTCCAGAAAACATGAGGGTGGATTCCCCACCACCAGCTCTGACTACTGACTACACGCTTAACCACGGCAGCATCCTTCATCCTTCTGCTCTTCACCTATTTAGAAACAAGTTTCTCAAGGGGCGGCGAGAGAGAACCTGGTACTTGGTTTGCTTCAAAATGAGTTCTCAAAGTCCTGTGTAACCAAAAATAAACTCAAAATGGATTAAAGACCTAAATGTAAGGCCAGACACTATAAAACTCTTAGAGGAAAACATAGGCAGAACACTCTACGACATAAATCACAGCAAGATCCTTTTGGACCCACCTCCTAGAGAAATGGAAATAAAAACAAAAATAAACAAATGGGACCTAATGAAACTTCAAAGCTTTTGCACAGCAAAGGAAACCATAAACAAGACAAAAAGACAACCCTCAGAATGGGAGAAATTATTTGCAAACGAAGCAACTGACAAAGGATTAACCTCCAAACTTTATAAGCAGCTCATGCAGCTCAATATCAAAAAAACAAACAACCCAATCCAAAAATGGGCTGAAGACCTAAATAGACATTTCTCCAAAGAAGATATACAGATTGCCAACAAACACATGAAAAGATGCTCAACATCACTAAACATTAGAGAAATGCAAATCAAAACTACAGTGAGGTATCACCTCACACCAGTCAGAATGGCCATCATCAAAAAATCTACAGACAATAAATGCTAGAGAGGGTGCGGAGAAAAGGGAACCCTCTTGCACTGTTGGTGGGAATATAAATTGATACAGCCACTATGGAGAACAGTATGGAGGTTCCTTAAAAAAATACAAATAGAACTACCATATGACCCAGCCATCCCACTACTGGGCATATACCCTGGGAAACCCATAATTCCAAAAGAGTCATGTACCAAAATGTTCATTGCAGCTCTATTTACAATCGCCAGGACATGGAAGCAACCTAAGTGTCCATCGACAGATGAATGGATAAAGAAGATGTGGCACATATATACAATGGAATACTACTCAGCCATAAAAAGAAACAAAATTGAGTTATTTGTAGTGAGGTGGATGGACCTAGAGTCTGTCATACAGAGTGAAGTAAGTCAGAAAGAGAAAAACAAATACTGTATGCTAACACATATATATGGAATTAAAAAAAAAAAAGTGGTTCTGATGAACCTAGTGGCAGGACAGGAATAAAGACGAAGATGTAGAGAACAGACTTGAGGACACAGCAGGAGGGGGAAGGTAAGCTGGGACGAAGTGAGAGAGTAGCATAGACATACATACACTACCAAATGTAAAACAGAGAGCTAGTGGGAAGCAGCTGCATAGCACAGGGAGTTCAGCTCGGTGCTTTGTGACCACCTAGAGGAGTGGGATAGGGAGGGTGGGAGGGAGGTGCAAGAGGGAGGGGATATGGGGATATATATATATATATATATATATAGCTGATTCATTTTGTTATAAAGCAGAAACTAACATACCATTGTGAAGCAATTATACTCCAATAAACATGTAAAAAAATACCCAAACAACAACTATTAGGTATAAAATATGCTACAAGGATATACTGTACAACATGGAGAATCTAGCCAGTATTTTATAATAACTGTAAATGGAGTATAACCTTTTAAAATTGTGAATCACTATATTGTACACTGTAATTCATACAATATTATACATCAACTATACTTCAATTTAAAAATAAAAATAATTTCACCTTTAAAAAAAAACCCTGTGTACCTTTTAACCAGAAAGTTCTGGAGATCTTCAACAAACAGGCCATGCATGACAGGCCATGACAACCCTCGTTCAACATGCTGCTTTGTTTGGTAACTCTTATTTATCCAGACTACATGTAGCTCTCAACTAGTTTAAACAGCCCTTCGGAGCTACCATGGTGACCTCCCCATAACTCACAAAGACCAAAGGCACAGTCCCAGGGAACAGACTCTTCCCAAGGGATGGAGGTTTCAAGGACCAACAATCTTCCTTGGCATATTTATTGCTGCTTGTAACGTATCAAAGTATTTTTAATCCATGATCTCATTTGCTTCTTATGATACGTATCAATACTTTTACTTGATGAAACTGAAACTAACTCTCTCAAATGTTTATCAATTCTTGCTTACTCAGGAATTGACAATTCAACGTAATTTTAGCCTTTTTCTGGCCTTCTCCTAGCTTTTGGGACATTTTACCCCATTTCTACCAGGGAGCAGGCAATAGTTTAGGAGAGAGAGAATGGGTCTTGAGTCTGGGAGGTGAAGTTACAGTTCAGCTCCATAATTCACGGGTGACCTTGCATTTAGCTTCCCTGAACCTCAGTCTCTTCATCTGTAACATGGGGGTAACATCCACACTGCAGGGCTGAAGGGAGATTCAATGTGACAACCTGAATAGTCTACATAGTGGTTGCTCAAAATGTTACCCCTTGTGTCAAAAGTTGTTTTTTGAAGTAAGATTCATTCAACAGAAATAAGAAATTAACAACCAATGTGAAATTTTAGGGTTATCAGAGAATTTTAATTATCTGCATGAATTGCTGGGTAATTGAGAATCGTCCATAATAAGTGGCTGCCTCAGAAATGCCCAGATGAGCAAGAGGATTTCTTTTTTCTTTTCGTTTATCTGAGTTGGTAAAGAAATGCCGCCCTGTTATCTTATCCTTCAATCAGAGATCCCCCATTAAAGTTCTGCATATAACTAAAATCCACAGAATTCTAAGTACTTTACAGGTGTGTCCTCGTCGGATTTCCACATTATGGCTGTATACACAAATGCAGGGTTTAGGAATGATTATTATTCCCTGCCGATGCCCAGAATGACTGGGAAACAAGTGTGTGCTTAGCCTCTGGCTGAAGAGAATTGCATTATGAACTATATCTAAGTCGCCAAATTTCAAAGAATATGAAATATGATGGACTTCCCTGGTGGCGCAGTGGTTAAGAATCCGCCTGCCAATGCAGGGGACACGGGTTCGATCCCTGGTCTGGGAAGATCCCACATGCCACGGAGCAACTAAGCCCATGCGCCACAACTGCTAAGCCTGCGCTCTAGAGCCCGCGAGCCACAACTACTGAGCCCACGTTCCGCAACTACTGAAGCCCGCACGCCTAGAGCCCGTGCTCCGCAACAAAAGAAGCCACCACAATGAGAAACCCGCGCACCGCAACTAGAGAAAGCCCACCCGCAGCAACGAAGACCCAACACAGTCAAAAATAAATTAAAAAAAAAAAAAAGGAATATGACAAAACGCACTTGGAGTGAATATACTGACCGCTCCTTTCTGCCTTGTCTGACATTAGCCATTAACACTAAACTTCTCAAATTATAGTATGGGTGCCAGGGGGGTGGGTGAGCCGCAAGATTACAATGACACATCTTCCTGATGCACCAGTGTCCTCAAGGAGAGTCCGTGAACCATCCAGAGATGCCTGAGTTCTTGTGTTTACTACTCTCTACACTGGAGAGTCCTCGGGGGAAAGGTTGAAGAGCACTTCTGAGGGTGAAGGAAAATGCCAATTTATGGAACACGCATCTGCCAAGGCCTGTGCCAGGTGTCTGCACACCATCACTTTGGTTAATTTCTTACTTAGTCATTCAACAATCATGGGAAGAAGAGGGAAGAACAGTCACAGACTTATTACTGTTTTGAGATACATTTTAACTGGGTTTTCAGAACCCAGCTCAGCATTTATATCACATCTTTGAGTCTCAGGCCCTAGGTGAGAAAAAAGCACCAGGAACTTGGTAGTGAAAACACACCAGCGGCAACCGCAGACATGAGAAAATTGGTTGACACAGATACAGATGTGCTGGAGGGGTATGAATTCTCGTGGTTTACTTAAAAAGGTCAACTTTTGAATATAAACAAATGATCAAATTTACTAAAAAACACTAATAAGCACGAATACATGATACATTTATAAATATATATACATACTTTTTTAACTCTTAGAGTTTAATTTCATTCCCTAACCCAGCTAGTCAGGAAATAAGTTTGCTCCCAACACGAATTCCAGCCACTGTCTGCTCGACGGAATGTTGCCAGAGATGCACCTTCTCTAGCATAATGCTCCTTTCTTCTTCCCAGTCCACTCAGAATAGTCCTGTCCATGCTACTGTTAAGTGCTGTCCTCTGAATTATTCTCATCAACATGATAAGACCCTCTTACCTTAACTGGTTAAAAATAAAAGCTTCCCGAATCAAATCAGCCCACTGAGCCTGTTTCGTCTGTCCTTGGACCCCTCTCCTTTCTAATAACACATAGAACAAAGAAATCTCAGTGAGTGAGCGCCAATGAAATATACAAACGTCAACTCTATTTTTGTTGTCCTTGTTACTATTGTCATTTTACACCCATCGTGCCAGGCTGCCCTGAGACGCTCACAAATACAGTCAAATGCTTATCAGCAGTTAAAAAAAAACTCTTAACAGGCCAGAAATACAAACTGAACATTCAGGAAAACGTGCCCATAAAATAATCATTTATTTTTCATGAAATTAACAGAACTGGGGTTTTGGCAACCCCCTAAAACCACTGTGAACACACACACGTCTTCTTTCGTTGACTCACAAAGGAGCTAAGGCCCTTGCTGTATGCAGAAGATGCAAGAGGTGTTGGATGGGAATATTCAGGGTAAGTGGATAGCAGAGCATAGCGTCTACTGTGTACTTAAGAGACAGAGATGCTCCCAGGAGAACAGTCTTCAGTTTCTGTGACAAGCAACAAACTTCTGGCTCCAAAGATGTTTTGGCAAAACAACACCGTCTCCACCCGGGGCTGCTCATCTGTTATTAGGACCATGTATCGACTACAATCATAGGGGAAGAATGCCTAAAGCTAATTGTGAAAGATTTCCACTGCTTCAGGTTACGTTTACTTTAAAGATGTCTCTCGCTGAACTGCAGCCCCAAAGAGCAAAAGGCATTAGAGAATCAGCCCGCCTTTGCTGAATTTCCCCATTGCCCTATCTCACCTTTGCATCCTGTCTTTCTTATTTCCTCTTTGAAAGCTGAATTCAGTAGTCACAGATGTAGAAAACAAATCTGTGGTTAACCAAGGGGGAAAGGAAGGGGGAGGGATAAGTTGGGAGATGGGGATTGACATATCCACACTACTATATATAGAATAGATACCTAATAAGAACCTACTGTATAGTACAGGGAACTCTACTCAAGACTCTGTAATGACCTATATGGGAAAAGATCTAAAAAAAGAGTGGATGTATGTATTATATGTGTAACTGATTCACTTTGCTGTACACCTGAAACTAACACAACATTGTAAATCAACTATACTCCAGTAAAAGTTTAAACAAACAAACAAAACCTTGTTCAATGGGTGAAACCTCTTCTCCAGGCCAAGGGATTGAAAACCAGGGGAGAAGCCAAATCATATAGATAACATTATCCCCACTACAGCCCCACTGCTGTGGAAACAAACCAGAACGGTCAAATCAACTTTTTATTTATTCCACTAACTTCGGGTCTCCTGCCAACACGGCAGTAGACTGGGGTACAGTGACTGCTCTAATGTGTTTATGTGTCTGTTTGAAACTTAAGTGATACTGATCTTATGGTAAAACGAAATCCTGACTGCTATAGCAAAAGACTAAAAGTGAAAACTGACCCCACTGTATTACCCCATCTGTAAGAATACTGTTCACAAAGGCACCACAAAGACGTAGGGACGTAGATCAGCAATGACCCTCCCTTCTGACCTCCGCACGGACCCCTTTTACCTCCTTCCCTGGACCCCAGCAGTAGCAGGCTTCTCTCCCTCGCTCACCACCTGCTTGTCGTCTGCCTGCTCCTTCAACAACGCCAGCCTTATGAAAGCCTGGACCGCAAGGCGCCTGCTGACAGCGCCTAAAATAGCGCCTGGCACGTCGGACTGGCAGATTGGCTCAACAAGCACTGAACGCGCTGGCTTAGCTTCCGAGAAATGGAACGGAGCCCATGGCCTCACCTTTTCATGATGCATTCAACCAGCTTCACGCCACCTACTCTTGGTCTGGCTCAGTGTCAAAGGGCAATGCCCAGACAGATTCACTTCCGCTGGTTGGTTGTTTTCTGCATCATTCAAAAAGTCAACACAATATAAAAAGATACGCGCAGGAGCTGTTCCTGTATCTATTCCCGATCGCTCCGTTCCCCTCTGCCTGCTCCAGATACACATTTGTATTCGTTTCCTGTTTATCCATCCAGCATTTCTTTATGAAAATATTAGCAAATTCACCTATATATGTTCACAACCCAATCTTTCTTACATAAAGGTACCACACTGTCTACACTACTTTCCACCCGTTTCTTGTACTTGGCAATGTACCCGGACATCATCCTACTTCAGAATGTAGATCTTCCTCACTCCCTTTTAACAACTGCACAGCATTCTACTGTACACATACACCATCCCTCAACTGCTCCCTGATGACTGATGGACACTGGGTGGCTTCTGATGTTTCGGTGTTCACACGCAAAGTTTCAGTGATAACCGTGTACACATGTCATTTCATTACATGAGCAGGTGTATGTACAGGGAAGATTCCCAGGCCAGGACTGCATATCTTTAATACTGATTCACACTGCCAGATTCCCCTCCTGTAGGTTGTTAAAAGGTATTGTTAGGTGGCTATAAAGAGGTGGTGATGCCTTAGAAGTATGTGTGCAGCGTCGGTCACTAGAATTTTTCCCATTCTTGTCAAGGGGAACGCTAAACTAATTCTTCACTTTCATTAAATCCAGGCTCTTTTAAAATTTAAATCAATGCAGCATCCCCTGATGGTGGTCGGTTCAGTTTTCCTATTCTACTTCTATCCGTCAATTCTCTAGGCTAACAGATTTTCCCTCTAGCAACTTATTAGAGGAAAACAGGCTTTCTAAAAAAGCCTAGTTAATACGGGGGGAATTAAATTTTTATAAGTGTATTCAGGGGTTCTCAATCAGCAGCAAATTTTTTTCTTCATCACAATATCCAAAATGACATGGAAAGAAAAACATAAATGAATATTTAAAATCTTTATTCATTCCAATTCAGGGAACTCCCCTCAACACTAGTTTATATTCTCAGAGTTTTTAGCAATTCATGACTCTTTTTCACAGTGAGAACCTAAAATTAGAAAATGATGGCTATTTGCAGAATTAATGAAAAGGTCCTTTTCCCACTCCTTTTTGGGTTTTTTTTGTTGTTTTTTTTTTTGCCGTACGCAGGCCTCTCACTGTTGTGGCCTCTCCCGTTGCGGAGCACAGGCTCCGGACGCGCAAGCTCAGCGGCCATGGCTCACGGGCCCAGCCGCTCCGCGGCATGTGGGATCTTCCCGGACCGGGGCACGAACCCGTGTCCCCCCCTGCATCTGCAGGCGGACTCTCAACCACTGCACCACCAGGAAGCCCTCCCACTCCTTTTAGAGACAGCATGAGGAAACAACGTACTTTCACATGAGAATCTCGGCTTTCAGGAAACTGACCCTCTAGCTTAGGATATTCATCATAGTCAAGGAGCACAACAGCAATAATCTGCTTTCGTACCAGCACGGTTTGCTAAATACAAGTACACTAGACTAAATTCGTTCCTTTGTTTGATATACGGTTGACCCTTGAACAACGTGGCAGCTGGGGTACCAGTCCTCCCGGAAGTTGAAAATCCAAGTATAATTTAGAGTGGCTCTTCCATATCCAGAGGTCTGCATCCCAAGGATCAACCATCCACAGATCCAACAACTGCAGATGACGTAGTACTATAGTATTTACTATTGAAAAAAAATCTGTGTAGAAGTGGACCCACGTGGCACAAACCCATGTTGTTCAAGGGTCAACTGTACTTTTGTACCATGCCGTCAACACACTTTAAAACCATTTGGCATGGACAGTACGATATCCTTTCCTGTGCTAGTAGTGACTGTGAACTTCAATTCCGGGGACAGTTTGTTAACCTTAATCAGTAACTCATACTCCATCCACCAAAGACATGCACAAGAGTATTTTTAGCTGCTGTATTCATACTGGCCCCAAACTGGAAACAAACAAATGTCCATCAAGTGTAGAATGTGTATCTAAATTTCATACAACCGAACACTACACAGCAACGGGGGAAAATGAACAATTTATATACGCAACAACATGAATGAATCCCACAAAATGTAAGTATGATTCCATTCATGTGGAATTTAAATCAGGCAAAACAACTTTACGGTGACAGAGGTCAGAATGATTACCCTTGGGGAGGGGGACATCGTTCCAACTGGGAAAAGGGGACCAGGGACCTTCTAGGGTGATGCAAATGTTCTACATCTTGATCTAGGTGGTCATTACATGGGTTAAAATTTTTGAGGTTTGTGAACTTTATGTAAATTATACCTGAGCTGGTCAGCTAGCATCCTAACCAAGAAGTCCTTACTCGGGCTTCCCTGGTGGCGCAGTGGTTGAGAGTCCGCCTGCCGATGCAGGGGACACGGGTTTGTGCCCCGGTCCGGGAAGATCCCACATGCCGCAGAGGCCCGTGAGCTATGCGGCCAAAATAAATAAATGCTCTTTTAAAAAAAAAAAAAAAAAAGATTTATCTATTCTAGGAGTGCCTGTCATAGGAATGACAATATTTACTGAAGGATACTCTTATCAGAACTTACCTCTCTCACCCCCTCTAAATCAATTAGTCGCTGAGGCTAAGACAGAGGGAAGAACCCAGGAGGCACCCATGATGCTGGGGAACACCCAGCCCCGCAAGGGGAAGGTCAGGGTAAAGGGGGAGGAGTCATCCCACAGCCCTGATGGCCCTTTCCCAGCAGTGCCCCCCACTGCGTCCCTTCCCTCCTCCTCCCCCCGTGCCAGGCTGGCCCAGAGGAGCAGAAGGGGTGAAGCCCCCTCTCCCTCCCGACTCCTGGGAACCTGCTGGAAGCCCACCTACTGCTTCTCTCCCCTAAACCAGCGTGGCCTGAGTCAGAGGTTCAGGATGAGGAAGCCCTTTATTACCACATACTACAGCCCTCAATTAGCTTTTCTCAGGAATAAAGTTAATATCTTGGTCTCTGTCTATCTGAACCCTCAGCCCAACTTCTCAACTGGTTCAGAGCTCAGGTGGGAAAGGCTGTGTTGTTAATGGGCCCGCACGCTTCACACACGGCCCCGGGGGCCTGGGGCAGGAGTGGTGAGAAGGCAAAGAAGCTGGGAAGAGGCTTTACCAGGGCCCCCGCATGATGCAGAGAATGCGCCCATCACAGGGGCCTCTGGGGATGTAGCACCTGATATCCACCCATAGGCAGTCCCTGCATGACCTTTTCATTCTTTTGTTCTGGAACAATAGGTATTTCCTAGATAGGTAACCTGAGAGACCCAGCATTTAGTCTCCTTGAATAAAACACTAGAGTCTCAAGTAACAAAATGAAATCAGGGGAGGGCTTCCCTGGTGGCGCAGTGGTTGAGAGTCCGCCTGCCGATGCAGGGGACACGGGTTCGTGCCCCGGTCCGGGAAGATCCCACATGCCGCAGAGCGGCTGGGCCCGTGAGCCATGGCCGCTGAGCCTGCGTGTCCGGAGCCTGTGCCCCACAACGGGAGAGGCCACGACAGTGAGAGGCCCGCAAAAGAGTGTACCGCAAAAATAAATAAATAAATAAATAAATAAAATGAAATCAGGGGAGAGGGATAAATTAGGAGTTTGGGATTAAGAGATACACACTACTATATATAAAATACATAAACAACAAGGACCCACTGTATAGCACAAGGAATTATATTCAATACCTTGTGATAACCTATAACGGAAAAGAATCTGAAAAAGTACGTGTGTGTGTGTGTGTGTGTGTGTGTGTGTGTGTGTGTGTGTGTAATATATCACTTTGCTGTACACCTGAAACTAACACAACATTGTAAATCAACTATACTTCAATTAAAAAAAAAAAACAACACGAAATCAAAAAGACTCTCAAAGTCCTCAGCTAGCTCTAAATGGCATTATGAACATTTACGGAACATACAAAATGCAAGCTTAAACCCAAACCTGCTGGGTTTAAAATGAATTGACTGCCTCTTTCTCTCTGGCAAGTGTACAACTTTTCTAACCAGTGTCAACGCTCAGTCTGCCCAACCTACAGGTTGACCTACAGGTCAAGGCCAGTGTGAGGCGACCCCAAACTGCCTCAACTGATCCCGTAAACCAAATCATTTCCAAATTTCCATCTCATCCTGCTATAGAGCCACAGTTTATGTCTATAAACTTTGAATCCTCCTCCTCCAAGAAGGAGAGAGAAATGAACAAAATCAGAGCAGCTCCCTAAAGGTATTAAACATAAAGCAATGCGCCTTAGAGATCATTCAGTTAGTCCTTCTCCCTCGTTCCTTGTATGAAGCAACTGTAGTGACATAAAGTAAATTCAGTGTATGACCTGACCACACATGGGGAAACCCAACAGGAACTGGTATTAGAGGATATTTAAAAATTATTAATTGTGTTAGCTGTGATCATGTTATTTTAGTTATATGGGGAAACTTCCTTCCTTCCTTCTTCCCTCCCTCCTTTCCTTCCTTCCTTCCTTCTTTCCTCCCTCCCTCCCTTCCTTCTTTCCTTTCTTCGCAGGATGGGATTAATACTTAATCCACACTAAGTATTATTAGGGGTGGAATGTCAAGATACCTATTTTTGAAGTTGAGAGGTAACTGACGTATAACATTGTGTACATTTACGGTGTACAACATGTTGCTTTATGTTGCTTTGATACACTTACATACTGCAGTATGATTAGACTGCAGTGTTAGCTAACGCCTCCACTGCCTCACATAATTACCATTTCTTTCTTGGGGCGAGAACATTTACCATCTAGTCTCTTAGCAACTTTCAAGTACATAGTAGAGTATGTTAGCTAGAGTCACCATGCTGTGCATTAGATCCCCAGAACTTATTCATCTTCTAACTGCAAGTCTGTACCCTTTGATCAACATCTCCCCAACTTCCCCACCCCCCAGCCCCTGGTAACCACCTTTCTACTCTCTGCTTCTACAAGTTCAGCTTTTTTACATTTCACATATAAGTGATATCATACAGTATTTGTTTTTGTCTATCTGACTTATCTCTAGGTCCATCCATGTTTTTGCAAATGACAGGATTTCCTTTTTTCTCATGGCTGAATAATACTCCATTTTATCAATACCATATCTTCTTTATCCATTCATACGGTAATGGACACTTAGCTTGTCTCCATGTCTTGGTTATTGTGATTAATGCTGCAATAAGATATCTTCAATTTACTTTAAAATATGTTAGCATTTTTTACAAATGGAGCGAGTTAAATAAGCGAATGAATGAATAGCTGTCTGACCCAAGGGACACACACCTGGTTAGTGGAGGAGCTGGGTATTAGCCAAGCATCCTTCCTCTATTGGTTTACAAGGGACCCTTTACAGTGTTTTATACTCTCAACACCAGAGCAGCTACTCAAGGTGACCGCAGCCTTTCAGAGGCCCATTTGGGCTCCACCCACTCAGCTTTGGAAGGGCCCTGCACTGTCCAAATTAGTGTGGCAAACTGGGCTTGGATGAAAAGAGCAAGCTGCTAGATTGGGCTTCTTCTCAGATCCAAATGACCAAGGCATGGCCAAACAGTCATTGAACACTGGTCTGAGGAGACATCTGTTCCAAGTTTCTACAACCATATCAGTGTACCAAGAAACCAGAATCTCTCATCATGTAATAACATGACCTAACAGAATTAGGGTATATTCATACAGTAATAACCAGGAACTGCTTACTATGTACCACGGACTATTCTAAGGGTTTGACAAGAACGATCTCAGTTAATCACTGCAACATCCAAAGAGGCTGTTGTCTCCATCATACAGAGGAAGGGACCAGAGCACAGAGAGTTTGAGAAAGTTACCACGACCACAGAGCCCTAAGGGACAGCACCACCCTTTAGGATGACTCTGCCGTACGTGCTCCTTGTGCCACACTCCATTTCCACATAGTCACAGCCGATGTTTTTCTCTGGGAGAAATGGTCCAGGGATACTTCTCATTTCTGTCCTTAAAAACAGTACAAAAGAATGAAAACAAAAGGTAAAAGAGAAAAAACAGAATCCGCCCCACAGGCCCAAACAAAATGTCCGATGTCAGAAAAATCTTTCACTTTGTTTTTCTCATGAAAAATTCAAACCTTCAAGTACCCGCCTAACTCTCTTCTCCAAACAAATCTGGACTAGAAAGGCAGGCAGCTCTGTGATTTCCCCTCTAGAGAACTATCTGAAGGCTCCCCACTGGACAGCAGAGACCCAGGCTGCCCACTGAGCCTCTCATCCCAATGTGATGGGCAGCTGCCAGTCATTCCCTTCAAGGGCTCTGAGTGAGTTTCTGCAGAAAAGTCTTCACACACACGCACAGCAAAGAAAGGAGGATGCAGTCAACCTTCCAATACCTTCTCTAATGCTTCCAGTACTGACGATGACTTTGAATGAAACTTTACAGTTAAATTACATCATTAATGTTGTGTCTTCAAAGCTAAAATGAGATACAAGACTAAAAAAATCAATTTGAAACAACTGATCCTAGAAAAGGTGAGGTGTCTTAGGGTGCAATGGGGATACTGCCTGTTGGAATGGTCCCATTCCAGAACCCTTTCTCTCCATTAATCCAACAGGAATAAGTTAAGGGTGTCTGGTGTAATCTTAGAAGAAGTCACAGAATTCTCAAAGGATGTCTTCAATTCTTTGAGGATTCTCAAAGATTTCTCAAAATACAGCACATGTAGCATCTGAAAGCACGGAGGGAAGGGCAGACTAAAAACCAGATCAACAAGAACCAAGGGTTCTAACTCCAAAGGGTTCAGTAATTATTGGCATGAACGTTTCTGCAAAGGGCCTTGATCACAAAAAGAAAAAGGATTTTTATCTTGGCTACTTTCCCTATTTGAAAAACCTGGGTTTCCTCAAAAATTAGTAGGCTGAATGAGGAAGGTAATAATTACGGCACAGGGGCCATATTTCCTATCTGCCATGGAAATGAACAGCGGTATCTACAAATAACAAGAGCCTCTCACACGGAACAGCTTCCTTTCACTAGCTGGGAACTTCTCATTCCTTCCCCCAATTTATCATTGTGAAAATTAGTGTCTGACATTCACCAAATGCCAACAGCAGGCCTCTATCTGCTATTATGACTACATCATTTGTTCACCTCTGAGCTGACTTCCAAAACATGGTTAACTTCGGCCCGGAAAACAACCATCAGGCAAGAAGATAAGGAAGGCAATTTGAAGTTATACTAACGATAAAAATAAATTAGTGATATAATTTTCAGCCGTTGTCAAGGGCATGCTTTATGGTTTTTACATTTAAAAGACTGGGAACTCTTTTTCTTTTTTTTCTTTTTATGACTTCAGACAGTGCAGATGTGACGGTTATAATGGCTAAAGGCTAGTCAGGAAAAGACCTTCGGATAGTCTCCTGTCTAAAAATGTGTGTTGACATGACTAAGCAATGAAACTTTGAAAACCCAAAGGCAAGTCTGTCTATTCTGCAGCCCAGCCGTGTGTCTTCCCTTTTCTCACCCATATTTTGGTGCTAAGTATCTCACAGTTGGGAATGGCAAGGGCAACATGGAAGCCAGCCAAATAACAAGAGACAGAAGGCCTAGGCCTGTCTTTCACCCCAAAGAAGCCACGACAAAAATGGCAGAACCGGAGGCTTCCCTGGTGGCACAGTGGTTGAGAGTCCACCTGCCGATGCAGGGGACACGGGTTCGTGCCCCGGTCTGGGAAGAGCCCACATGCCGTGGAGCGGCTGGGCCCGTGAGCCATGGCCGCTGAGCCTGCGCGTCCGGAGCCTGTGCTCCACAACGGGAGAGGCCACAACAGTGAGAGGCCCGCACACCACAAAAAAAAAAAAAAAGGCAGAACCGAAGCTAATTCTAACTAAACTCTAGCCGTGCAGTATTTAAACCAGTTCCAAGGTGGTTTCATTTCAGAACTCTCACATTAACTCAACTAGCATATTCTCTTCCTCAAAGTCAAAGAGACCAGGGAAATGGAGATTTCCACGGTCCTTCTCATGCCTGACTATATAAGCACAACCCATGGTTCATGCCTGCAGGAAGGCAATTACAATATTATATTGTAACCACTAATTTCTATGCTTGTCTGTCCCTTCCCCTCCATGACAGGGCCCTCAAAATGCCAGCACACCACGTATTCATCTGTTTGACAGCAGCGCCTGGCTCTGACTGGACATCTGTCATCTCTGTTCCATAAATACTGAATAAATCTTTATAAACACAGAATCTCTGAGAAGACTTTCTGCTCAAAAATATCCTTCCACCTCAAGCCAGAATTTCACTATTAAAGGTTAATTTCTTTGGCTCTGTCTTCCAGAGTTTTTAAAGTAGATCTCTGTGAAGGGTGTCACTGTCTTCTCATCTGCTGTGAGCTAATATATAAAGGGAATAAAAGAAAATGGCTCAAAGGGAAAGATTAAAGAGGAAAGAAACAGTGAGGAAGGGGTGGTAGAAAGAGTGAAGGAAATGAGAAGAAAAGATAAGGTGGGAAGGAGGCAAAGACACACCCGCCTTCTTCAGTTCTGCCTGGAATCCATCATCACAGCCTCCTTCCCTGGAAGAGCTGGGGACGTTCCTGGGTGTACTCACTCCTGTTGTGCCTCTTCTTACAAACGAAATGGAGGAAACAGGTTTTCACGGTCCCCAAAATGCTCAACAGTGGTTGCAAGTTTCTTTTTGATTTTTTTCTCCTTTTTAGAAAAGAAAGCAAAACAAAAGGAGAGAAGAACACTCCACACACCACCTTTCACGACCTCAAAGAGGAACATCATTAGACTCTGGACGTGAAAACTCTGCCTGCAGGTCAATGTTCAAGGTTTGGGGTGACAACTAAAAACAGTGACCAGGAAAGGAAGGGCTTTGCAGATCCAACTGAAATAAAACATTAGGAGAATGAAGTTCCGCTTCTGTATAACGTTTACAAGAAATCAAAGTTTGAAGAAGAACAAATTACTAGGAAAGACTACTTTAATAACTCCCTGAGCATATGGTTTAAATTTTATGGAGATTTTGGTCCATTCTAATTCATTAATAACACCTGGAGAATTATTTCCGCTGCGCTTTTATGCCGTCAGAGAGATTGCCTTTTATAACTTTAAATGCAAATTGCAAATTTACATTTTTTCACCTTTCTGTGCAAGAAAATTCAATTTATACAATTTCCAATCTACTCTACGTTCTAGAGATTTTACTGAATCTGACTATTAGCAAGTGCTTCTCGGGTTATTTGAGGGTTTTAGTTTCCATCTTTGAGTACAGCGTAGAATAAAGAAAAGTAAGCTTAGATGAGAGAGGGGAAAAATAGAGTTTGCCATTTATCACATCAAATTAAACAAACCAAAACAAACAAACCAATGTATATATCCAAAAGGACTAAAATACAACAAGAGTATTAGGAGGGAAAAAAGGGGAACAGCTCTACTCTTTCATAATTACTACATATTTTAAAAGAGACTTTTATGAGGAGTTACAAGGAATAAACAAACCCCAGGCCGGGGAAGCCCCATCTCTGCCTTTCATCAGATTTAAAGAGAAGTTCCTGCTATAAAGTAAGACACGTCAGGCCACTAAATTCTCCATTTTGTTTAGACGAACAAAATCTCCTCAGCCTGCCTGGTACCAAAGATACAGCAGGAGAAAAGAAGGAATTGCAGGCCCCTCTCAGGACTCGGGGACTGTCAGGTTCAAGTGCAAACCACTCAGAACACAGCTCTGCAGCTTGTTCATGCAACAGACGTTGACACCGACGATGCTAACAGAAGGAGGGAGGATGAACAGTAAGAGGAAAACTCCACAGCTGTCATCACAGCCGAACCCTCACATGCAGGCAAACAATACGATGCACATTTCAGGCGTATCAATTTCATCTCCACAGCGCACTGAATGGTGATAAAGCTTCCAGCAGATATAAAGGGATGTGCGTTCACAAAATAATTGTAAAAACATGTGGCTCTTGCTGTCTGGCCTTCAGCGAATAAGTGCACCCACACACGAGCACTTTCAATCCACGTGAAACCACAGCAAACAACCGTTCTGGTCTCTGAGACACACGCAGTCTTTTTACCCACAGAAAGCACCTGTCATATAACTTCAAAAATGAGTTGCAGAAAAGAAAAACAATTTTAGCCTGTGCGATACAGAACAGTAAATAGTCCTCTGACAGTCAGGCACTGGGCTTGGGATAACAGCTCCTGGGAGATGTAGACAAGGGTGCCTGACATCTGTTCTACCCAGACAACAGTCTCCCACCCACGAGGGCTGCATGACTCCGTTTTAACAGCTGGGAGGGGAAGATGGGAAAGATTCCTGCACCAGAAGGCTGAGGTCTTGGGAAAATTCCAGGGAAAACCAAAATCCGATGCAAGTATTATGTCTTTCTAAAAAAAAATGAAAGTAACATAGTGCTGTTTGAGGATATGGTTTATACTCGGTGTCCAAAGGCAAGTCTCTTTATTTTTGGTTGTCTACCTGAAGTCAAAACTATTAACTGTATGGTAGAATGGGGCAAGGCAGGCAGGAAAGAGGCAGGCTTCCTCTACGCTACGGAGAACAAACCCATCACATCTCTACCACGATGCCTCAAACTTCAGAAGTTATGGCGAGAATTTTAAACCTCAAGGTTAGTAATCCCTAGCACGACTCCAAAAATGTAGACCCACTACCCCTGGTAAGAGATCAGCAGTAGTGGACAAATTTCCTTACAATATTTAAGTCCCAGACCAGTGAAATGAATAGAAAGGAGGTTCCAGCAAACAGGAAGGTGACAAGGCAAAGATGTGCCCAGGAAGCCCTACTGATAGAATAGCCTGGGCTTAGAAATAGGGTTTTCTTAGAAGCTAAACATGCCATTTAAGAAAGGAACTGAATTAATGTCCTGGGGAGTTAAGCCTTTTCATCCTTCCAATTCAGAGAGGACAGAAGCCAAATATATAATTCCATCAGGGCACAGGACAAACGAGGCCGTTACCTGATGTGAAGCAAAGGACCAGGGTTGGAGAAAAGAGGCCAAGAACTGCTCTGAATGAGGATTCTTCTCCAAGGCAGATCTGAGATCAGGGATCCAAGGTGAAGAGGATGAGGACCAATGCGCAAAGTGCAGGGCAATGACTTCCGCTGCCGGAATCGCTCTATAAGCCTGGCTTGGAGTGGGGTATGCAGGAAGTGATCACAGCAGGCCTGATTTCTGTCCTTGGAAGGGGCTGCTTCCAAGGCTGGCCCTTGACGGGCACCTGAGAACTTGGATGTGCAAAGGGTTCCCACCATGCAAACTGCAGAGACTGGCTCCCTGTCCGACCCTGTTCATGTATCAGTGTGGTTCAGGCCTGAGTAGGACAAAAAGGTGAGGTAAGGGAGAATTTGCTCTCCACCTGATTACTAAGCTGGGACATTGGTGCTGGATGTCCCTGCCCTCAGACTGGGACGGACACCACTGGCTCTCCTGCTTCTCAGGCCTTCAGACTCGGCCTGGAATTATACCACCACCTCTCCCGGGCCTCCAGCTGCTGACTGCAAATCATGGGACTTCTCAGCCTCCATAATGACATGAGCCAATTCCTTATGATAAATTACCTATCTGTCTGTCTATCCACCTATCTATGTATCTATCTATCTCCTTTTGGTTCTGTTTCTCTGCTGAACCCTGAATAATACAAGAATATTATTTAATAGGTTTGAGGCTATTGCAAGGAATTTTTTGACTTTTCAGTTATGGATGGAGATTTGCTAATTTACGTCCTTAAATTTTTGGAATCATTAAGCAATAACCTGTTAGGTGCTATTATCCCTAAAGCCACTGGTTAATTCAGGGCTAGTAATGAAGGCTCACAAGTAGTGGAAGAACAGCCTGGAATATAAAAGCCAGGACCCCAGCCTACTTCACAGCTTTGATTGGACCCAGCCCTGCTCCAGCCCCTGATAACCATAGCAGTGGATAGCTACAGGGCACCCATCATCTGGCCTCAGTGCCAGGCCTTTCACACACATTATCACAAAACCTCAAACCCTGAAGGACTCTCCCATTTTACAGATGGGATTCGGAAAGGCAGAGCAATTTGTCAGAAGTCACAAGTCAAGCTGTGTCTGGTTCCAAACCCCACACACTCTATATCATCACCCTGTGGCCAACTACAATCTGAGAAACACTCCAGCGGACTGGGTTTCGTTCAGAAGAAGAAAAATTTTAGGGCTGATTATTCAAGGTAAGACAACTACAGAAAAGCAAGAGAGCTTTTCCCTGTTGGCATATACAAAAACACTCAGTATCACCCTAGGCCTCTGGAAGTACTGAGAGCACCCTGAGAAGAACATACCCAGCCCAGGTGAGACTCCAAAGACTTAAGGAAAAGTTGCTGAAATTCAGGGCACCAGCTGCCCCTACGGTGGGCGCCCACGTAAGTGTCTCATTCCACTCGAGCTGAGGATAAAACTTTACTATGCCTATGAACGTTTCCACGATGGGTGACAGGTTTACGGTGAACATCTGCTTTCCTTCTGGGAGTCTGGAATTGGGGCACAGCCAGGCAGAGGTGTCTACATGATCAGCGCCAGTAAAAACCCGGGCTGCTGGGGTTTAACGTAGCTTCTCCAGGAGACACCATCTCACACACAGGGTCACAACTTACTGCTGGGGAATTAAGCTCGTCCTGTGTGGCTCCACAGGGAAAGGACCCTTGGAAGCTCGCGCCTGGTCTCCCTGGACTTCGCCCCACGTGCCTTTTCCTTTCGCTGATTTTGCTCTGTATCCTCTCACTGTAATAAATCACAGCCATGAGTAAGACGATCCGCTGAGTCCTGTGAGTTCTCCTAGCAAATCATCAAACCGTGGTGGTCTTGGGGACCCTAACCCAGGGGGCTTCATACCTATCTTGTGAGCGACCAACTAAGCCGTGGTACCACAGATACTCAAGATCCAACCCTTTGCCGTGTGGACCAGGAACGCACGTCTCCCGTCCCACTGCACCAAGGAGGGATGATACTTCAAACTCAGAGGCACTCACAGATCCGCCCAAACTTGGACCGCAGGAAGCGTGGCATCCTGAAATGCTGGCCTAATAGACAGGTAGTCCTCCCATTGACACTGGGACTCTAAACACAACCATTCACCAGGTGAGGCTTGACCGCTCGTAGTACCCGGATGAAACAGAGCTGAGAGTCGGCCAGGAGCAGGGCCGCAAACGTGTTATCTGTAGTGCAGGTTCATCACTCTGTGTGTTAGTCAGGGTTCTGCAGAGAAACAGAACCAGTAGGAGACACAGAGAGATACAGGAGGAGATTTATTACAGGAATTGTCACGCAGTTATGGAAGCTGAGAAGCCCCACAGCCGGCTGTCTGCCAGCTGAAGAACCAGGAAAGACAGAGGTGCGATTCAGTCTGAGTTCAAAGGCCCGAGAACCGGGGAAGCCAATGCGTGAAGTCCCAGGGTCTGAAGGCCCAAGAACCAGGGGCCCCAATGTCCCAGAGCAGGAGGAGATGGACGTCCAGCTCAAGAAGAGAGTGAATCTGCCCTTCCTCCGCCTTCTTGTTCTACGCAGGCCCTCGGGATTGGATGAGGCTCCTGCACGTTAGGGAAGGCTCTCTGTTATGCAGTGCACTGATTCAAATGTTAATCTCCTTCGGAAACACCCTCACAAACTCACCCAGAAATAATGTTTCACCAGTTATCTGGGCATCCCTTAGCCCAGCCAAAACATATTACTGCAAAAAACGCTCTGAACCCATGGCTTTGTTTTTCCTTGGTTTCTGTGGGCTTTATTCCGTGAATATACAACAAGTGCCCACTTCTTGGAGAACCACATGTAAGGCATTTGGGGAGACACTAACAATAAGGTCCTGTTCCCCTTCAAAGCACGTGAACCCTGAATAAGTGTTCCAAAATTCCACGAGTTGGAACTACCAGATTCTGCTTCCCTTGGCCCAATTTCATCCTTCTTTTGTTGACTGAATCATCAAGGAAAATTGAGGAAGAGAACCGTAAGAAAACCTAGACTATTTTGTTTGAAAAAGCAAATATAAAAAATATCAAACCCTTCAATCTGAGAAAGGGGCAAAAAAAAAAAAAAAAAAAAAAAGAATACCATGCAACCTGGAACAGGAAATGAGGGCAGAAAGAAGAATACCAATCATTGGTAATCAAATCCTGTGGTCTGCAGAAGGGCACTCTGTAGTGATGAGAACAAGCAGCAAATCTCCGGGAAAGTGTGAGGCATCAAAGTAGCTGAGGCTAGGAAAGGTATTCAGCTGGGAGACCAGGGGATCTCCATGCCCCTCTCATCTCTAAGAGGAGAACAGCACAAAGAAGGTAATTCTGAGGCTGGCTGAGATGAAACCTGACCGAGCACCTGGTGTGTGGTCTGTGGGTTTCTCCCTGGTGATATGATGTCGTCCGTGCCCCACCCGTTCCCCGCCCCCTCCCCAATGCCCAGAATGCATCTGGGCACAGTCAGTGGTTCTTTTCAGTTATCCAGTGAGAGTTCAGGGATTGTTCAGTGGCTACGTAGCATCTGCATTTACTTTAATTGAGTGGGCTTCACACAAGACTCTCTCCAAGGGTCTCCCCTTGCTGTGCAGGCTCTCCCAATTACTAATGTATCTCCATCCTGGGAGAAGATGGCTGGAATCTGGGCTTCAATGGCTGCCAAGCTCCCCCAATGACAGCAGAGCACAGGTGACAAGGAAGCCATGGGGCTGGACGACAGGGAGTCTTCAGGGAGCGAGCAATCCCAACACCTCCAGCAGCACAGGTTAAGTGCTGGCACCTGACACCATCCATCCGTCCACCCGTCCATCCATCCGTTCATTCATTCATTCATTCCCACTTTGGAGGGAAAGTAAAAGACTTCAAACCTGGCCCCAGCCCCCAGTCGGACCTGCCACAGACCCAAGAACACTGAGACAGCAGACGAATGAACCCCGGAATCACCCCCAGCACTGTCTGCAAACGACCGTGGGCTGATGGAAAAGGCTTCAGAGTCACAGCCTCACACGGTTGGGAAAACTCTAGAGCTGTCACCCCCCCCCACCAACAGGGGCAAGTTCCAGTCGGTCTCTGTGGGCCCAACAGCTCCCCACAGCCCACTGTCACCAAAGGGGAAGAACTGCCCCCGGTCGCTGGGAGCAGCATTACCCCCTGTCCTCAAAGAGCCTGCAGAATCTGGAAACCAGCCTTCCTCAGATTCACCCCAAATCCTTCTTCCTTCAGATTCACCCCAAATCCTTCTTCCTAACGCAGAATGCCAGGCCCAAAGGGTTCCCACAGCCATCTGTGCTCAAGGAGATGTGCTGAGCCTTCTTGGTCATCTTTTCCCAGGTGTGACCTGACTCTCCAGCCCCCAACTCGTGGCTGAAAAGAAAGTCACAGTTGGGGGTCATACAATGTCAGGAAGAAACAGTGGAGAGCCGCAAGAGGCTGCAGAGAGCATCTCTGAATCCTCACTGAAGGCGAGGGAGTCGTAAATCTTCTTTTTTTGTGTGTGTGCGGTACGCGGGCCTCTCACTGCTGTGGCCTCTCCCGTTGCGGAGCACGGGCTCCGGACGCGCAGGCTCAGCGTCCATGGCTCACGGGCCCAGCCGCTCCGCGGCACGTGGGATCTTCCCGGACCGGGGCACGAACCCGCGTCCCCTGCATCGGCAGGCGGACTCTCAACCACTGCGCCACCAGGGAAGCCCCTTTTTTTTTTATTGAAGTAGAGTTGATTTACAATGCTGTGCCAGTCTCTGCTGTCCTAAAGCTTAAAATGTAAATATAGAAAAGATGCGTAAGAGCCATCAGTCCTAGCTTTCCGAAGCAATGTAAATATAGAAAAGATGCGTAAGAGCCATCAGTCCTAGCTTTCCTAAGCAATCCCTTCGGGGAAGCAGAAAATCAGGCAAAAAGTTAGGTGTGGTCATGCAGGCAAGACGAGAGGCCTGCAAAGCAGGGACATTTCCCCACGTCCCTGCCCTAGGGGGAGAGAGAAACACATTCCACCCACTGGCCCCCTGGCTACTCCCCACCAGCCAGGCTGGCTCTCTGAAGAGTTACACCAACTTTTCTCGAGTATTGGTGAATCTTTTAAGCAAATTATTCCTTGTGGAGATGGGGACCATCTATCACCTCTTGGTGCTGTGTGATTAACCGGTTCCCTTGGGGGTGTCTGAGGATTGGTCCTGCACCCCACTCAGTACCTGGGTCCCAGGTCTCTACATTATCTCCTTTCATCCCAGTGACTGAAGGATCCCAGCCTCGGATTCACTCGGACCCGACTGCAAGCCCAGCTCCCTCCCATTCGGTAAGCAACCAGCTAAGAGCTGATCCCGGTGTCCATACCGTATGCTAACATATATATATGGAATCTAAGAAAAAAAAAATGTCATGAAGAACCTAGGGGTAAGACGGGAATAAAGACACAGACCTACTAGAGAATGGACTTGAGGATATGGGGAGGGGGAAGGGTAAGCTGTGACAAAGTGAGAGAGTGGCATGGACATATATACACTACCAAATGTAAAATAGATAGCTAGGGGGAAGCAGCCTCATAGCACAGGGAGATCAGCTATGTGGTTTGTGACCACCTAGAGGGGTGGGATAGGGAGGGTGGGAGGGAGGGAGATGCAAGAGGGAGGAGATATGGGAACATATGTATATGTATAACTGATTCACTTTGTTATAAAGCAGAAACTAAGACACCATTGTAAAGCAATTATACTCCAATAAAGATGTTAAAAAAAAAAAACAAAACCCAGGGATGACAGCACAGTTGTGAAAAACAGCTCGGGAGGCTCTAAGCGGCATATTGAGGTGATGCGTGTTTGATTAACTTTCCCACAAAACTCCCTTTACCATTTTGGTTTATTGTTTTCATTTGTTCTTCCTTTCTCTACTACAGTAATAAGACACCGAGACCAAGGTGGAGGGAATATCCATTTCAGCAAATAAGAAGATGAGACCAAGCTCCTGATTTGTTATGCAAAAGCCCCTAAAAGCATTTAAAAATATGAATCACACAGACACAAAAGCTCCAAGACTGCAAAGCTCCAGGGGGAAGCAAGAGAGAAATCCAACACTCAAGACACGTGGGTTCTGGCTCCAGCTCTGCCCCTGGGGAGGCCTGTGGTAGTTACAGCCTGAGCAGCTCTTCAACCACCGTTTCTTCATCGGCAAAGCCGGCAACATCTTGCCTCATTCCCAGACTACTGCACTTGGCCCGCAAGTAGGGCCAGGGGAAAGTCGTGTAATTCATTCAACATGACTTGGGGTGAAGGCTAATTTGATTTAGTGAAGCTCTCGATATTCTAAAGCAATCTGATCCCTTTCATGTCCATCAGAAGCAAAACCTCAGGGCTGAGGGGCGCTGCCCCACCCCACCCCCACCCCACCCCCACCCCCATCACACTGACATCAACCCTCCTGCCAGCAGGGCTAACTGCCCCACAACGCCTGGTTCTCTTACAGAGCCGAAAGCTGCCCTGGGGGCCACATTTATCACTTTGCTTTGCCGAGCAATCCCTCTCTCTGTGGGGAGTAGCAAGGTCAACATGAGGTTAATCCTCTCCAAATGCTCACAAATTCGAAAAGAGGCTGATCTGAAGTGATAAGAGTTGGGGTTTTTTTTCATATGGTAATTGTATATTTAAAAATTTTTTTACATCTTTATTGGAGTATAATTGCTTTACAATGGTGTGTTAGTTTCTGCTTTATAACAAAGTGAATCAGTTATACATATACATATGTTCCCATATCTCTTCCCTCTTGCGTCTCCCTCCCTCCCACCCTCCCTATCCCACCCCTCCAGGTGGTCACAAAGCACCGAGCTGATCTCCCTGTGCTATGCGGCTGCTTCCCACTAGCTATCTATTTTACGTTTGGTAGTGTATATATGTCCATGCCACTCTCTCGCTTTGTCACAGCTTACCCTTCCCCTCCCCATATCCTCAAGTCCATGCTCAAAAAAAAAAAAGGTCATGAAGTACCTAGGGGTACGACGGGGTTAAGGGGTTTTGACGATTATCCTGGCTGCTGACTTGTGTCCGAGAGAAAAGGGCAAGAGAGAGAAGGGACGTGTGTGTGTCTTCATCACTGTGGCTGGCGGTTAAAATAGGGCAAGAAGTCAGAGGCTGCTAAGAGTCAGAGGAGAAAGCAAGCAAGCAAGACAGAAGGCGGGAGACAAAACGAAAGTAGGTGACCCACGACCACTTAAGGGACCCCCGCACTGGGGGCGGTGAGCTGTTGCTCTGGGAACTGCCTGCCCTTGGTCCAGGTGGCCCACGGGCCACCAAACCAGTAAATTAAATCCAGTGAATGCAAACAGTCGTGCACACACAGCCCAGGGACTTGCCAGAAGGGAAAGCTCAGGAGACTTCCAGCTGCAGACACAACTTCCTCTGCCCTTGTGTTCCAGGTGCACCTGTGTGGTCACCTTCCTCAGACCTGAACTTGGTGCCGACAGTTTGCCAGCCCCTGCGCTAAGTGCCGGGCACGCCGGGATGGATGTGTCGAGTTACAGGTGTCAGGAGAGAGACAGCAGGGCTGAGAACAGCCACTGTGACACTGGGTGGCCAGGAAAGAGTGCTCCGAGGAGGTGACATTGCAACTGTGTGAGGGCAGCCAGCGAGGCCAAGAGAGGGGTGGGGGGGAGGAGGAGACAGAAAAGAAGGAAGAGTGAGTCCAAGGCCCAGAGCTGGGGAAGCGCCCGGGTGCCGGAAGTCCGGGGCTGCAGGGGCTGGTGAGGGACGCATAACTGCAAGAATGAGAGGGGGGCTGGGGAAGGGGCAGAGGCCCCACATCAGAACCCCTGGGCCAAGGTAAGGAGGTTGGGTTGTGTTCTACACGCGGTGGGAAGCAGATGGAAGCTTTGGAACAGGACGTGCCTTGATCAACTGCCGTCTTCCAGGACGGTGATGATGCTCCTGTGGAGGAGGTGACATCGAAGAAGGACAAAACAAGGGACTTCCCTGGTGGTCCAGTGGCTAAGACTCCGTGCTCCCAGTGCAGGGGGCCCGGGTTCAATCCCTGGTCAGGGAACTAGATCCCAGATGCCGCAACTAAGAAGAGCCTGCATGCCACAACTAAAGATTCTGCATGCTGCAACTAAGACCCAATGCAGCCAAATAAAATATAAATAAATATTTTTTAAATGGAATAATTAAAAGAAGAAGAAGGACAAGACAAAAGTGGGGGAAGCATTGGGAAGTTACTGCCTCTGCCCACGAGAGAGAGGACAGTGCCTGGGATTCAGGCTGCGGAAACAGAGATGGGGAGGAACAGACAGCTCTGGTGGATGACACGGGGCAGAATTCTGAAAGTGGAATAAGAAGCTTCAGTGAGAAAGAACGGTGAGGTCCGGGTCTTCAGCGAGTGTTTACTTGCAACGACCTAAAATCCCTCAGTCCAATTCCCAAATCAGGAGCCCAGGTGAGACGGCTCCCAGGAGCCAGCAAGGATGCTCAACAGGTTGGACAGAGCCCAGCACCTTCCTGCCAAGAAAGCGTGAGTTCTGTAAAGCTAGGAGCGTCCTGCTAGCCCTGTGACAGCTCCCAGAGAGGAAAATAAGTGAAACCGAATGAAGGAAGGGGAAGAGCCTCCAAGGCTGCCGGACAAGGAGAGCCCAGGCTGGCTCTCCCTCACCTCCCAGCTCTGCCTTCCACCCCGCAGTGTCCTGCCCTCGGCCCCACAGGACAACTCAGCAAGTGGCACTGTAATAGGGAAGAACAAACCTGACTCCATATTAGGTCTGTCTCTTTCACTTTAACCTTTGTACCCTATTGCTTTTGCTTAGTTAAGAATGCTGTCTGTAGCCTATTCTCAAGGCTTTGACCTTTAAGGGTGTAACACTTTTCCATTCCCATAGAATTAAAAAATTGCAGAACAGAGAATAACATTTGTTTTGTTGGACGTTTACAGGAACATCGTGACCTGACCTACCTGGACCGAAGACTCCTGGATCGAGAAGTCTGCAACAACGAACCATGCCCCTCCCTCACCTTGCCTTTAAAAATGCTTTGTTGAAAGCCTTCGGGGAGTTCAGGGTTTCTGGGGGCATGAGCCACCTGTCTCCTTGTGTGGACCTGCAGTAAACCTTTCTCCACTCCAAACTGTGACGTTTCAGTATTGTTTGGCCTCACTGTGCGTCGGGCGCATGAACTTGCATTCGGTAACAGCATGACCCCGGCTTCCATGGGTGACAGTCAGAAGAGCAGAGAGCAAAAGAGAGAGGTCAGGGTATCACTTACCTGCCCCCTCCATGCTTCGGTCTGGGGTTCCAGCAATGGCCTTCTCCCCACAACCATGGTTCCCTCTGGCATCCATCCTCCAGGGCTCGTGGCCTCCTCTCTTTGCCCTTTTGCCAGGGGAGGGGGGAAGGGCACTAGACCTCGGGCGCCCAAATCTGTTGCTGATTCCCTCCCCCGCCCGCTTCGGTCGCGAGCCCTTCCATTAAAGTTTCCTCACTGGAAGCATCTAGAGCAGGTCCCCTTCCCGCTGGGACCCCATCTGAAACATGAGGGATGCCCAGGAGCCTGGAAGACCCTTTAAACCAGAAACACAGCAGCCCATCTAGCACGGGGACGTGCCTTCCCGGCATCAGGGGTTGACTCCCCATCCAGTCCAACTATTCCAAAGCGCAAAGATGTCTCATTAAAGAGGAGTTGCTGCAGTGCTCAAACTAACAGCTTCTCACGCCTAGTGTGCTAAAGAGGAAATTGTAAAGGAATAGCGGCGCCGGCTAAAGTTAGCTAAAGTTAAAGAGCTGACACATACCTGGCATGGCCTGGGCCCCAGTACAATCACAGCGAGCCTGGATTCTTTAATAGCAGGAGGAGAATTTTCTAGTTATTATTTCCAATTCTTCCACCAACACATTCAAGAATGTAATTCTTAATGCCGGATTTTATAGTCTTCTTGTCATCCTACACAATTCGGGACAACTGATACATGACATTTGCTTATTTGGGAGGAATCCTACCTTAATCTTGCCATGTATTCACTTGTTTAACAAATCCTTATCAATATTTGTTGATACTGGCAGGCACTGGGCCAACCTCAGAGAGAAATGCAAGGTACAGTCCTTCGCCCTCAAGGAGATGAGAATCTAGTTTTGAGGAATGAGATAAAGAAACACACAATTAGGGCTTCCCTGGTGGTTGAGAGTCCGCCTGCCGATGTAGGGGACACGGGTTCGTGCCCCGGTCTGGGAAGATCCCGCATGCCGCGGAGCGGCTGGGCCCGTGAGCCATGGCCGCTGAGCCTGCGCGTCCGGAGCCTGTGCCCCGCAACGGGAGAGGCCACAGCAGTGAGAGGCCCGCGTACCGCAAAAAAAACAACAAAAACAACGAAACACACAATTAAATGCAAGGCAATAAGAGGAGCTGAGAGCTCAGTAGGCAGCTGGGGGAAACTTTAGGAGGGGCGTGTCTTATCTAGCGCGGAGGAGAGAACAGGGAAGGTTTCCGGATGAAATGAAATCTAAGCAGAGGCCAAGAGATGGGCAGTAGCCAGCCCGAGAGAGAGGATGGGGGGGGGGGGTCAGGTTGGACCCACATGTGTAAAGAGAAAGAGGAAACCTGACACGGCTCTAGCCGTTCAGAGCGGCTGAAGCAAAGTGTGAGCAGGACAGAGGCGAGCAGGCTGGGGGTGTGGGTGACACCTTGTGAACGGCCTCATCCGGAGGGAAACCATACAGTTTATCAGCCAAACCGGGACACATGTGCACTGGGAAGGCCCACCTAAGCTGGGACTGTCCCAGACACGGGGTCACTCCACTTACCACGACACGTGAGGCAGTGCACACTTCACACGGACAAGTGCCTGATGGGGTCTGAGCAGAGAAGTAACACGAGCAGATCTGTGCTTTAGGAGGATCACTGTGGGCCCCTCGTGGACAACAAGCTCGAGAAAAGCTGACAGTGAAACAGTGAAGACGGTGAAAGCGGTGAAGGTGCTGCTGGAGAATTTCAGGAAGGAGATGGCCAGGGCTCACTGCATGGGGGTGGGGGCGGGATGGTCGCTGTTCACAGAGGAATGCAAGACATTTACACTGAAATTTACGATGTGGGAGAGGGATCAGAAGTGGGCGTTGGCAGGAGAGATGCAAGGTAGAGGAAGGAGCCCAACTGATAACTGGATGTCTGGCTGGGGCAAAGAGAGGAGGATACTGGGGCCACTGGAAACCAGGGGACTCAGGTGGGGAACGAGGGCAGGTTCACTCGAGACGTGCTGGGCTTGATTATTCAGGGAGCCGCTGGATATAGGGGTCAGGGCTCCGGAATGTGATGATCCATGTGATGATCCAAGTGCCCCTGGAATGGGCAGCCGTGACCTTCGGGAGAAAAGTCTCCATGGAGGCTTGGGGTGTACAGGCTGCAGTGAGCTGGAGAAGTGAGGGGACCAAGAAGCAAACTGGGCGAGATATTTGGTCCTGGAGAGTGTACTGTGTCGTGGGCTGGGGGACATCAAATAAGAGGGATCAAGACTTGAAGCAGGAAGCTACCAGGCGTACTTGAACAGAGCAAATGTCATCACCTGGATGTTGGCAAAAGGCCTCCTTAAGTCCAAATACACACCATTCAGGATCTTTTTTATTTTGGTTCCACAAAAAACGAACCCTAAAATAACCAAATTAGTCAGGATACAACATCTATGTCTGTCTGAACGAACCTTGAGGGAAATGTTTCTTA
The DNA here is from genome assembly GCF_005190385.1 of Monodon monoceros. Lineage (NCBI taxonomy): Eukaryota > Metazoa > Chordata > Mammalia > Artiodactyla > Monodontidae > Monodon > Monodon monoceros. Next base: position 19,689,593 of record NW_021703778.1, read on the forward strand.
AGCGCTTAAGTCTGAGACACTCAAGTTATCATTTCAAGCTGGCAATCTGATGGGAGAGAAGAAGATGAAATTTCTGTCACTGATGCTTCCAGACAAACAGAGGTGCTGGGTACCTGGTATTCCTCAGTATCTCACTCAGCAGCCAGAGGTAACAATCTACTTGTCACAGGGTAGGATTTAAGGGGCCTCTCTTTTTGATACAGTTAACTAGTCACTCTTATCATATTAGATGAGGTCCATGGAGAGTGGAAGATGAAATCTCTCTCACGTGCCTAGAAGTAAACGGAAGGGGCATAAAAATCCCCCTCCTTCCTCTGTTTTTCTGGACCATAAAACAACATCCTTGCTTTCTAGATCTCAACACATACTCCATGGACATAAGCAATCCCCTCAAAAGTAATAAATTATAACCACTATATATTACCCCCATATTTCCTAAAGAGAGCTCAGAGTGGTGAAACAGTTCCATAAGCCAGATCATTATTTTCCATTTATCTGTAAGGTCTTTTCTTCTTTGGAAACTCCAAGATTCTCTCTTCCATTTTGGCTGGGTGTTCCCATGGCATGCTGGCACCTGAAACACAGCAGTTATTCACATCCAAGGAATCGCGTCCCCTTTAATACCTGTTATTATGTGGTCATGCCTGTGGATTTGGGGCACCTTCAGTCAGAGCTAGTGAGTGATCTTCTGATCATTGACAATTATCTCATTACCAACACGGGCTGAAAACCAAGAATAACCAGAGAAAGATAAGATCGCCTTCTTTAACCCTCCTGTTACACAACTAAAATATCCTTACTAAAGGTTCATCCTCAACAGATTTATCTCCTCCTCAGTATCTGTTAGGGCTTGAAACCAAGGAGGAATTTTCATATGGTTTAACTACCAAATATCAGTGAGAAATCGTTCTGAATGCCTGGCTTCAATAGAATAAAATAAAGCTGCTGGGGCATGACTGCGAACTATCAAAAAGTACCCAGGCAGCAACTTCCCTGGTGGCACAGTGGTTAAGAATCCACCTGCCAATGCAGGGGACATGGGTTCGAGCCCTGGTCCGGGAAGGTCCCACATGCCACGGAGCAACTAAGCCCGTGTGCCACAACTACTGAGCCTGCGAGCCACAACTACTGGGCCCACATGCCACAACTACTGAAGCCCGCACGCCTAGAGCCCGTGCTCCACAACAAGAGAAGACACCGCAACGAGAAGCCCACGCACCACGATGAAGAGTAGCCCCTGGTCGCCACAACTAGAGAAAGCCCGTGCACAGCAACGAAGACCCAACACAGCCTAAAATAAATAAATAAATAATTTTTTTTTTTTTTTTAAAGTGCCCAGGCAAAACGGCCTGACGTAAACAGTGGACAGTGAACTAAGGCACAAATCAAACAGACTGAAGGCAATGGCTGGGACGTGGGAACTGGCTGTACATGGTTATAATGTGGGCTAGGAACACCGGGTCTTAAGCTCCCTGGGATTCTGATGGCAAGCACAGAGGGCACAGCTCTGCCCACAAAGCCTCTGGCCCTTAGAATCAGTAGTATAAGCGAGATGCTTTATCAATAGGATTTCACTCCTCTCATTAGGCTCACAGAGCAAAGCCCAGGCTGATGCAAGCTGGAGAGAAAGTTCTTCCTACGCTTGGATGTGAAAGTGGGAAGCAGACGAGGCTCAACCACCTGGAGCCCACACCTGCCTGGTCTTGGAATTCCTTACCCAGAGGCACAGGCTGGGGCTCAGGGCCATGATGCTGGTCAGGGCCTCCTGCCTCCCCCAGAGGCCCAAGGCTGGAGATGATGCAGAAAACCTGCAGGGCCCTGAGGAGGCAGTTCCAACCAGAAAGAGGGACTTCTCCAGGCCTGGGGGAAAGCAGTGTGTTAATCTTTTTACATGGAGCGGCTGCAAGCCCCTGCAGCAAGACGCTACAGTGATGTATAAGGGGCCCATCTGCACCCTGCGACCCCCCCTCCTCATCTGATGGCCAGAGCACCGAACTCCTCTGTTGGCCCAGATACCAAAGTGAGCCCACAGAAAAGATGGCAGCCCCCTGGAAATGCAAGAAAATACAGCTGATACTTTATCTTATAGGTGGCAGGTTAGAAACTTGACATCGTCTATAACAGCCCTGATAGAATCCAATTGGTTTTCTCCTGAAATATTCAGTCTTCCTAGATTCCATGACAACCCTTTGCAAGAGAGAGACTGTTAGAAACACCCAGAAACTTCAAGCCATCTGGATACTGCATTTTTCTGGATAACTCCCCAAAAAAGAATATATTGGACTAAGATTTCCACCCAGAGTTCCCAAAGGGTGAATTAAATGAGGAAGCCTCAATTACCTCAAAATCTTACTAATCCAGAAAATACATTGCCAGTAAGGTCTTGTTGGAGTTCTAAAAACAAATATTATAATTTGTCGAACAATAAAACGAATTATATAATGTTCATTTGCCCGGAGTGGCCCATCAGTGTAAAATATTAAAAGGGCTATTATATCATCCCTCTGTTACCTCTATCAAAAGTGTTATTTGGGGGACTTCCCTGGTGGCGCAATGGTTAAGAATCCGCCTGCCAATGCAGGGGACATGGGTTCGAGCCCTGGTCCGGGAAGATCCCATGTGCCACGGAGCAACTAAGCCCGTGAGCCACAACTACTGAGCCTGCGCTCTAGAGCCCTCGAGCCACAACTACTGAGCCCACGTGCCACAACTACTGAAGCCCGAACGCCTAGAGCCTGAGCTCCGTAACAAGAGAAGCCACCACAGTGAGAAGCCCGCAACAAAGAGTAACCCCGCTCACTGCAACTAGAGAAAGCCCGTGCGCATCAACGAAGACCCAACACAGCCAAAAAAAATAAAATAAAAATAAATAAATTTATTTTTTAAGTGTTAGTTTTTTAAAGTATTGTGTCCAATTTTTCATTGCTTACTAAAGAAATTTTTAAACTCAATTAATTTAGTTAGTTTACTAAAGTCAGTAAGAAAGTAGGATCCATCAAGAGTCATGCTCCAGGTGAAACAGTTGTGGTGGTCATGACTTAAGTACGAAAGAAAACCTTATTTTTTAAAAACCCAATATATAAAATAAAACCCTAGGAAGCTGAAAATGGTTTTTCCAATACTAATACTTTCTACAATCTAGAAATAACAGAAACTCTTTTTGCTTTTGGGTGTCACGTGTGTGCGTGTGTTTTCTCTTTGGATCTAAGGCTGAATCACTGTCTGGCTTCATTTAGAATAACTGAGGCCCAATGAGGACTGGTTACTTGTTCACAGTGCTTTATGCCCCAGGAAAACCATGGGTCTGACTCATTTCTAATGTGTGCCCTGGGTTTCGTTAATAAAGGCTGTAGAAAAGTCAGGAAACAGAACTTGGCTCTCGCGTGGATTTTCCTGGGGTTTTTTCACAGTAACTTAGAAAATGTCACCACCCAAAATCAGTGGGTGTCAGGGAAACCCCCTTCCATTCTTGGAATCTCTAGTAAGTGCTGCAGGGTAGCAAACCTACCTCCTTGGGATTAGTTCTCTCCATTTTGCCTACTCGTTTAAAAAAAAATTTTAAATATGGGAGGTGGGGGGTAAATGTTGATGAGATTATACGTGCCAAGTTTTGAGGAAAATCATTAACGCTTATGAAATCTCCTGTCCCTGGGGTTTTAAAAAGCAGGATGGATTTCCATTTATTTGAGACGAGGTTTGAAATGGATGACCTCCCGGGGACCTTTTTAAATTTTCAGTCAAAAATAAAGAAGTCCATTCACTGAGGAAAGGCAAGCAGAAAAGAAGCAGGCAGCTGTTCTAAAGTTTCCTCTGCCCGATGCCCTAACCACAGCACAGCCTCCGCTGAGGTCCTTCTTCTACAGTAAACCTGTGGACATCTCCCAGCATGGAGAGACCATCCTTCTCCACCTCCCACTCAGGTCGGGGTTGGAAACTCCTGGACAAACACAGTAATTGGGACCTTCGCCCAAATGAACATCGAGGGTTTTCTTGTAATACCCTCATTATCTTTTAAATAAAAGTTTCATTTTGAACTTTCAAAATGGCCAAAAAAATTTTTTGTTTTATGATCACTGACAAGAATGTGATAAGACGGATACGCTCAAACAATACTAGTAGGAATGTAAATTAGTAAAAAATCTTTCTGAGAGCCATTATGGCATCATGTAAGCCCTTACAACAAATATCTATCTTTTAACTTAATTCCCCATCTCAGAACCTATCACGAGACCCACGTTTACTGAAGCATGATTCACAGTTCCCAAGATATGGACACAACCTAAGTGTCAGTCAACAGATGGATGGATAAAGATGTGGTTCATATACACAATGGACTATTACTCAGCCATGAGAAAGAAGGAAATCCTGCCATCTGTGACAACATGTATAGACCCTGAGGGCATTATCCTAGGTGAGAGAAGTCAGATAGATGCTGTGTGGTATCACTTATAAGTAGAATCTAAAGAAAAGTCAGACTCATAGAAACAAACAGAGGGTAGAAAAGTGGTTGCCAGGGGTTGGGCGTTGGGGAGAATAGGGAGAGGCTGGTAAAAGGGTACAAACTTTCAGCTATAAAATGAGTAAGTTCTGAGGCTCTAATGTAAAACATGGTGACTACAGCTGACAACACCATATTATATAACTGAAATGTGCTGAGAGAGTAAAACTTAAACGTTCTCACACACGCACACACAGGTAAATTTGTGAAGTGACGGGTGTATTAATTAACCAGATGGGATACGTATATTAAATCACCACAACGTACACGTGTACACTTTAAATATCTCACGACTTTGTCAATTATACCTCGAGAAAGCTGACAAAAATCAAAACCAGGAGGGGAAGAAGAAAATAAGCAGGATTGTGAAAGAGATTTATGCACCACGATATTCTCCACATACGTCTTTCTAACAGTAAAGAAAAAAAAAACAAACGGAAATAAGCCAAATGTCGAACAACAGGAGAGGAGCCTGCAATGAGATATTAAAACGCCACTAAAAGGCATATTTGCAAACAGCCATATAATTCATGGTAAATTACTCTAGGGATCATGTGTGTGTTGGGAAGAAAAAGTCAGGTGTAAAGCTATACAGTACGGATGCTACCAACTTAGATAAATGTACTTTTGCCCATGAGGACAATAATTATGGTGAGTCAGTGATGAAGCACGTCCTCCTCTAACGATCAGGTAGGTCCATCTGCATCTCGAATCTGTCAACAGCTGGCCAAGCTTTTATCCTCCATAGGGTATCCCAATATGATAACCGTACGCCTCTTTGGATGACGTGTCATCTGCCACAGCTGACCTATGAATGACAGCTCCCTGCAGGCAAGGAGTGGTCCAAACATTTCTTTGGATACCAAGCAATTTATACTGCTCTGACACCCTGGAGATGCTTATTCATTCCTGCTTCACTTGCTATGTGTCAGTTAGCATGGAACGCCCAGATGGCAGGAAGAAACCGTCTTTGAAAGAAAATATGCCCAGTGTCTATTTGATGTCAACATTAGAGCGGGGCCACCACACCAGAGAGTCCGAGCTCGCCCCTCGCGGGAGCCAGAGCAAAAACCAGGAGGCCTGCAAGTCACTGAGGCTGAAGCCCTGGTTCCCAGCCCACAGCCCCACAAAGCCTTCCTCCCCTGGGCCCCAGGACCACCTTCTGAGCAATCCCCCTGGCTGAACGCCGCAACGTTTTCCCACCTCCTGGTCTGCAAGGGATCTCTCCTCTGTATTCTTTCTCAGGAGCCTGTTTTCTCTGGCACGGTGGCACACCTCCGCCCCCAAACCGACATTCCTGGCTCTCTCTCTTCAAAGACACAACATTGAAACTCTGTTCAAATATCTCCCACAGTCCATGAAGTAGTTGTGCTATTTGCAATACCACCCACCACCCCCGTCTCTCTCTCTCTCTCCTCTCTCTCTCTCTCTCTCTCTCTCTCTCTCCCCCTCTCCCTCTCCCTCTCTCTCTCACACACTCACACACACACACACACACACGAAGAAAAATCAGAAGGTCACATCCATCACCCTGTGTTCAGGCAGTACTAATAGACACTATTTTTTGAAAACTGATTATATTTCGGCACGATGCTATGTTCTTTCCATGGACTGCCCTATGAGCCACGTACTGTTACTGTGCCCATTTCACAGATGAGGAAACAGAGGCTTCAGGAGTTTAAATGACTCATCCAAAGTCACACAACCAAACTGAGACTCAGCCCCAAGCAGTCTGACTCAGGAGCCCCAACAATGTTATATTAACAAACTAGTCCACAGGCCTCAGCAGCCTACGGCATCTCCGGCATCTCAGACCCTGGAAGATGTTTAGGGAGTCCGCCAACAGGCTCGGACACACCCGCGATGAGGCTCACTTCTGGCAGAACAGCTGGGGATGCTGGAGCAGGGTGGGCTGGACCAGTAAGGAAAGAAGAGATGGGAAGGAATAGGACTTTGAGGGCAGCAGAAGCCACAGGCAAAGAGAGTTCCACTCGCCCTGGCAAAACTGTGACACGGAGTAAAGCAAGTGGCTTCTAGCTCTCTCCATTGCCAAGTATTGAATACTAGTCAGAACCTCCCCTCTGGTGCCCAGTGACATCCTGGCCTCATGGCCACCCCGCCCTGCAGACAGAGCCTTCTCACCTTCAGTACCGCCAACACACAATCCGTGGGGTTGCTGCCCGACCCCCAGACTCACAGGGTCCTGGATTAGCTTTACAAGGCCCCATCCGGGCAGTTTGGAAATGAAGGCCTCTAGCCAAAGGGGCTGTAAGAGAAGCAGACATAGGACCCTGGGAGTCTGGAGTCACCCCTCCTCCACCCTTCCTCTGTGCACTACACAAGTTTTCCTTTTCTGAATTTCATGTGCAACCAGCAATCAAGACAGGAAAAACAAGCAAGTCTTACACACACCCGAGAAAATGCTGATTCGTCTGTTCTATTAATAACACCAAATCTGAGCAAATCAAATGGCATTACATGCCCAATTCCATAAAAAGTTCAATCCAAACCAAACGTTCTCTTTTGAAATGACATTTGCAGAGACCTCTCCATTTATATACTTAACACTGATTTTTTAAAAGGGACTATCCTATTACCTAAGGAAAAAACTATGTGGACCCTAAGAAACCCAGAGATTAAATTTTTTAAATGAATTGAAATACTGTCCTTTATTCTGCTACACGACACAAGTCATAGAGTAAGAAGAGCCACAATCACATATTAATAAATACTTTGGCTCCCACAGTCAACTGCCTATTTTAAAGAAGACGAAATAACTGTCCGTGATTTCAATCTGCTTTGAACGGGGAAGTGATTTCTTAGCGCTGAGCTAAGAATAAAGAAGTAAAGAAGTAAGAAGACCCTGAAAAAGAGCCATGGACATAGAATGCTCGCAAGAAATAATTTTTAGAAAGTATAAATACTTATAGAATAAATGTATCTCACCAATAGGTACTCCAAGATACTAAAAGAAATGTCTAGGTAAGGAAGTAACTTTATTTTTTGAAAGGGAAAATCACATACGTTTCAAGTTTAATGGACTAGAAAATCTTGGGAAGCTTGTAACACCATTTTTCAAGAAAAGAAAAGTTAGTAAGCTAAGAAACGGTGTCCTAACTATAATAATGGGACTGAAAATGGCAAGAGCTGGGGCGGAATCTAAACACGTGGGAAGGTAACACAATCAAACAGGGAAACAAGACAGACTTACAAGGGAAAATCAAAGAGGGTTAACTCGACGCCTTTTTTCAGCAGAAATTCAAAATGAACATTAATGGAAACTTTTGAGCACAGAAGAGAAACTGACCCTCCATCACCTACTTCCTAAATCTGAACTGAATGTGGCCGTAAAGCTAGGGCAGAAAGGCTTCAACTATGATGACGTCTACACAGGAAAGCCAAATGGAGAAATAAGCTAATTAACCACCTGAAAACTCAAGGCAAAAAGCCGGACACTGTGAGCTAGAAAGAGGGTTTTTTGAGACTTCCCTGGTGGCGCAGTGGATGGGACTCCGTGCTCCCAAGGCAGGGGGCCTGGGTTCGATCCCTGGTCGGGGGACTAGATCCCACATGCATGCTTGCACTGGGGAGCCTGCCTGCCGAGGCTAAGACCTGGTGCAACCAAATAAATGAATAACTAAATAAATATATTTTTTTTAAGTAATGCATTTTAAAAAAAAAAAGAAAGAGGGCTTTTCAAGGAAACTATCCAAATTCAAATTCACAGGGAATAGCTGCTCAAGTTTCTTCTGCACTTGGCCTAAAATATTCCAAAACCATAGGGAAAGCTTATCAGAACACTTCCAGAAAGCAGCCTGCAAACGGGCTTTATTAGTGTTAGATTTCTTCAAAAGCGAGGCTTAAGAAAGCTGTAAAAAGTTCCCAAAACACAAGATGTTTGTACAAACCGTAACATCTCCCGCCGAATAGGAAGATAACGAGGCACAACAGATAAAACATCAGATCAAAAACCCTCGCCGGATCCTCACCGTGGCTGACGCCTCTCCCAGCTACTTCTGAAACCACAGAGGAAAAAGATGATTTCCAAGGTAACACACATCACAGCCGATGTACATTACTGTACCCGGGCCACTGTCTTCTTCGCACAGTGAGCTTGCTGCAAGAGACAGGGGTTTTGTAAAACAAACGAACAAAAGAGGAAGTTTAGTGTCATTATCTCCAGAAAATAAAACAGCAAGGACTTTGCCAAAGTAACAAACACAAATTTCTTATTTCACCACCTCCGTTCTCCCCACCTCCTGTTCAAACGGAGAAAATTTCTAAATAAAGGAACTAAACTACACATACACGTATTAGATTATCGTTGGCGGAATTTTGAGTTTCAGAAAGCTGCAGAATTTTCCCCCAAATCATGGAACTTGAGGAGAGTTGCCAACTCTTAATTTTTCCAGTAAGGTCAGTACCTCCAAACTACCAACACAGTTACCATCATTTCATGACAGAAAGGATATGTACCATGAGAAAATAGGAAAGACAAAATTTCAAGGAAAAAAGGGATAATCCTGTCCACTTAACATATCTGGATTTCTGGAAACCCCAGTACATTATTAAGAACCCGGGAAAACTTTGTCTTGAACCAGTGCCCAGAAAAAGCAGTCCAGATGGTACAGAGTAATGCTTCTCAAAGCATGGGCCACCCACCACCAGCACTGGCATCACCTGGGACCTTGTCGGAAAGGCAAATTTTCAAACCCCAAGCAACTCGGGGGCTAAAGCCTAGAATGGGTGTTTTAACAAGCCGTCCAGGTGATTCTGATGCTGGCTACAGTTTGAAGACCACTGGCAAAAAGCATGTGGACTTCAGAACCGGGAAGGGAGCGCAAGGACCCCAATTCAAGGCTGGCCAGCCAGGTTTCCCATCATCAACCTCGCTGAAAACAGCCCATTTTTTCCAAATAAACAATGGCACGATTTTAGTCTGAAATATACAGTATGACCATGGAACAGGGCATTTGAAATCAGAACAATCCCACATCTAGGGATTCGAGATCCATAAACACCAGCAAACCAGAAACTTCTCCTTCAAACCACAGTTCCATGTCCTTCTGTTCTGGGACCCTGCATCGTCACCACCATCCTCACCATCACTGTACAATGCTCACACCATGTAAGATGTGAAGGCAAGTTTCAAATTCATGATTCCATTTTTATTTTGATCAACCCAGCAACCCTGTGGAGTAGGTGTAGTAATAGATACGATCACCCGTTTGGCTTGGTGAGGGCACATCAGCTACCTCGAGTATTCACTATTTGTTCTTAACAGGGGTTTTACATTTTCTGTTTTTACAGTAGAGATCCTCCATTCTGTCCCTTGCAATTCAGCACAACAAGAGTCCTTCCCATGGTACAATTCCCCAATTCATAACCGCCTAAGTGGGTTGCCAATCTGCTGTGGTGATATATGGCACACAGAGAATGCTGCAGAGGTTCTGGAGGCTTCCCTAGAAGGTCTCCCCAGGCAGCTTCAGCCCCTCCCCACACAGGTGGGACAGACATTCCACTCAGAATCTCAGACCTGGTGACCTGCATCTAGGGTCCCTGGGGACCACTGTGTGCTACCTGGGATTTCCCTGGGTTCCCCTGCACCTCAGCCAGGCTGGCCTTCACCTCAGACAAAGGCACGGATGGACCTTTCTCCCCAACCCTTGAATAAGCCTCCCCACCTGCCAAGAGATGCGGGCATCACTGCTAGAACCTCAAGACAGCAAGGCTCCTGGGAGAAGGGAAGGGGCCTGTCTTCTATCTAAGGAGCTACTCTCAGAGCGATGGCTGAGCACCTCCTTCAAAAGTCCCAGAACCAACCCTGTGACACAAGGCAGTGTGGGCGAGGGCCGGTGTGAGTCAAGCAGAAAAGGACAGCAGGGATGTTCATGACCTCTTGCCAGGGACAGAAAGGGCCCAGGAGGACCCAACACAGATGAGCATGTGATTTGATTCACCTAAAGGAAAGAAAGGGGGAAAAGAGGCTAGAAAATTCAGTGCCAAACACCCGCACTTCACCCCGACCCATTTCTGCTACATTCAACCCCGGTACCTGCTACCCCTTACACTTGGTTTCATTTTTAATAGACACCATTGCACTTTTCTTTCTTGAATGGCTATCGAGAGGCGGCGCGAGCATGCTGGAGCTGGCTGGGGGAAAAAGCAGACAGTCACCGGCTTCCCTCCGGTCATCCCATCCAGAGCCACCAAGGCCACAAGCTCTACTTCTGCAAGACGCCACAAAACGAGCAACCCAACATGAACTCATACCCGTGAGCACAGCCCAAGGCGCTGAGGTCAAGTTGAAATTCTTTTTAAACTAAAGCCAGAAACTTGTGAGCTCAGGTTCTTGGCATTCTCCTCACACGCACCCGCCCAAAAAATAAAACCCGGCCAAGGCCCAGCTGTGCCACGGGATAAGAAAATAAGCCTGGCCAAGGTCATCGCGTCCGGAGATGGTTACTCAGCACCCAGACCGGCCCAAATAAATACTCCATGAGTCAACGTTTAGTGAGGTGGTGTCAGAGGATAGTAGAGGCATGAACGCACTGGATTTTCGAGCACGTCTTGCAATGTGAGATGGGATCTACAAGCATTCTAGAAAGGTCACAGACACACAGCGGCCACTACAACAAAGCACGATGCTCCGGCACCTTTGGCAATTGGTACAAACCCAAGACGAGCAGAAGCACTAAGTATATCTGCAGAGATGGGTTAAAAATAATCAATAAAAGAGGGCAGGGGAAAGAATATCCTTCAAGATGAAACCGAAGCTCAACAAGGGCGAGACCCCAGGCTGTCCCTAAGATCTAGAATTGCCTTGCTTCTGGTCACCTATTAAAATGCGTGTCATTCCAGCTCAGAGAGAACTAATATCTGTTATCAAACGTATTATATATTTGCCCCACTGCCTTATCACACTCCACGTGTCCTCCTTTGATGTGTGAAACCAGCAACAAAAAGATTTATCAGTTCACTTTCTCTGGGGAGCAGCCTTCCAGAGAAGTACTTTTTTTTTTTTCTATGTGTTTCTTCAGCCTATCGAGACACATTTATTACACGAGACAGATATAAGTCTATTTTGAGCAGATTGTAAATCAGGACAATATTAAGCTTCAAAGAAACTGGCTTTTCCTTTAAACACTTTCGGGGCAGGGGGCAGGGCAAAACTGCTCCAAGTTCTTGCGATTCCACCCCTGCCCCACAGTATCTTCCTCAGACACGTTTACCAACTGGATGACCTCACTTATGAGACAGAAAAATATACACATATCAAGAAAATGCACGTAGTTTCACACATACCAGGAAATGGCATTGCTGACTTGTCACCACCATCATCTGGTTGGAAATTGTTAGTAAAGTCAATCAAGAAATATTTACTAGGGCTTCCCTGGTGGTGCAGTGGTTGGGAGTCCGCCTGCCGATGCAGGGGACACGGGTTCGTGCCCCAGTCCGGGAAGATCCCACATGCCGCAGAGCGGCTGGGCCCGTGAGCCATGACCACTGGGCCTGCATGTCCGGAGCCTGTGCTCCTCAACAGGACAGGCCACAACAGGGAGAGGCCCGCGTACCGCAAAATAAAAAAAAAAAAAGAAATATTTACTAATAATATGGCAAATTAATCTGACAAGAATTATGGGGAAGCCCTAAGAAAATAAACAGCATTGGGACTACCCTGGTGGCGCAGCGCTTAAGAATCTGCCTGCCAATGCAGGGGACACAGGTTCGAGCCCTGGTCCAGGAAGATCCCACGTGCCGCGGAGCAACTAAGCCCGTGCGCCACAACTACTGAGCCTGCGCTCTAGAGCCCACGCGCCACAGCGACTGAGCCTGTGCTCTAGAGCCCATGAGCCATAACTACTGAGCCCGTGTGCCACAACTACTGAAGCCCGTGCACCTAGAGCCTGAGCTCCACAACAAGAGAAGCCACCGCCATGAGAACCCTGCGCACCGCAACAAAGAGTGGCCCCCACTCACTTCAACTAGAGAAAGCCAGCGCACGGCAGCAAAGCCCCAACACAGCCAAAAATAAATAAATAAATAAATTTATTAAAAAAGAAAAGAAACAACATATACCAAGATTTCAAGTGACCTGGATAAATGAAATGTGGTATATCCATACAATGCAACAATATTCAGCCATAAAAAAGGAGAAGCTCTGACACATGCTACCATATGGATGAAATGTGAGAACCTTATCCTAAATGAAAGAAGCCAGTCACAAAAGGACAAATATTGTATGATCCCACTTATATGAGGAACCTAGAATAGGCAAATTTGTAGAGACAGAAAATAGATTAGAGCTTCCAAGGGCTGCAGGGTGCGGCAATGCTATTACTGCTTAATGGTTACAGAATTTCCATTTGGGATAATGAAAGAGTTTTCGAAACAGGTAGTAGTGATGGTTGCTTGACATTGTGGATGCAATTAATGCCACTGATGTACAATTAAAATTGGTTTAAATGAAAAAAGAAATGGTTAAAAATGGCAAACTTTGTGATGTATATTAACCATACATATACTCATATATTATCCACAATTTAAAAAGGATTATTGAGGGACTTCCCTCGTGGTCCAGTGGTAAAGAATCCGCCTTCCAATGCAGGGTACACAGGTTCGATCCCTGGTTGGGGAACTAAGATCCCACATGCCGCAGGGAAACTAAGCCCACGTGCCACAACTACTGAGCCCGTGCGCCTCAACTAGAGAGCCTGAATGCTGCAAACTACAGAGCCCATGTGCCCTGGAGCCCTCACACCACAACTAGAGAAGAGAAAACCCGCATGGCACAACTAGAGAGAAGCCCCCGCAATGAAGAGCCCACGCACCGCAACAAAAGATCCGGCATGCCTCAACAAAGATCCCACGTGCCACAACTAAGACCCGATGCAGCCAAAAATAAAATAAATAAATAAATAATAAATCCTAAAAAGATAAGATAAATAAAATAAAGAGGATTATTGATATAATTTACCAAAAACCACTGAATGGTATAGTTTACATGGGTGAGTTGTATGGTCTCTGAATCTGTATCAATTTATATGGTCTCAAGGAAGCTGTTTTTTTTTAAAGATTTCAAGTAACACAAGAGAGCTTCCTGACCACCCTATCTGTAAAAGTATTCCCTCTTCTTTCCCCTTATTTTCTATCACAGCATTCATCACAAGGTGTAGATGTTTTATTTCTTTGTACACATTCATAGCCTACGTCCCATTTCCCCTCCTCCCCATGAGTGTAGGGACCAAATACACGGAGACAGGGACCAAGCATTTGACTCCCCTGCACCTAGCTTGATGCCTCACATTTATAGAATAAGTAAACAAAGTAAGTAAGGAATGGAATGAGACAAAAATCATGAAAGAGACAAAATACCTGTTTTACTTTAAAAGGATGAGCACAGGAAAGTACCAGTGATGGAGAGCACCACTGGACCGTGTACTATGTGGCGTCCAACTTGAGAAAGGACAACTGCTTACATTTCTGAGCTCCTGAGTCACCAACGCTTTGCCACATCACCACCTGCCCCACCCACCTGAACCTGAGTGCCCAGTCTGCACTGGATAGAAACAATTCTCAAAAGAAAGATCTGAGAAGGCACCTCTCCTTGGTTCAAGCCTTTTCTCAAGCAAAGGAAGTTGACTGCGCCATCTGCATACCTGGATCAGTGGTTGTGGAGTTTGAAATGGGGTATGAGAAAATGAGAGTAAGCAAACTATGTCCCCGGGGAAAGAACCTGTTTTTATTTCCCCCAGAAGATATGCTTGGCACTTAGACCATGAACCACTGTAAAACATTCAAGAACATCACGTATCTGGATGATGTCTCTCAACTTCTAGCACAGCTAGAACTGGTGGGATTGGATCCACCATCTCCCTGAATGGATATTCATTCAACCGGCCATCCCTTGGCCAACCTGTCCACAGGTCCCGAAGCAGCCTCCTCCCTGCCTTCAGGAGGTTCACCGTCTAGTGGGGAAGCCTGTAGGACAATGTGCAAGTGCAGAGATGGAGTGGGGGAGGGGTCTCTGGGAACCTTCCAGAAGAAGGGGCTACCGTGAAATCATGAGCTGGAGTCACCCATGGGATGGAAGGAGGGATCTGGAAAGCAGACAGCCAGACAGAAAAGACCCATGTGGGAAACAGCAAAGCAGAAAGGGTTGGGGGAGGAGGCGGGGATGGGGATGGTTTCCATAAACAGCCCAGTGGGACTAAAATTTTAAGCTGGAGGGAGGGCAAGGGAGGTTATCTCCCACTGGCAATGGCAAGCTTCTGAGGGATTCCAAGCTGGGCCACAATAGGATCCTGTCTGCATTTTAGGTCCATCTCTCATGGGGATCTTTCCTTACAGGGAAGGCATCTTCATCCCCATTTTACTCATCAGGCTCAGCGTGGTCAAAGAGGCTGGATTGTGCTCTGGGCTGCTGAACGCAGGACCCATGCTCTTTCCAGCACGTTAAGGAGAATTTATTGAGCGGTTTAGCCATGAACATAAGGACCAAGGTAGGCTACTAGATGGTGGTACAGGAAGATGGATGTTAAAGATTTATTTTAGAATTTCGGGACACCTGAGAAGGTTTAGAGGCAAAGTGGAAAGAGACAGAGGAGAAAATAAAATGGAAAATGCTAGAGGTAGGGGGAGGGCTGAAGAAGCAGCAAGCTAGGGCAGTGAGGCCCCCTCAGGAGTCTTCCTTACAAAGAAAGGAGGGATTCTGGGCTTTGGAGAAGTGCAGTTTCCACAAGTCACTTTGGCTGGCGTCAATCTCCTCTGTAAAGAGACGGAGAAAATCAAGAACAGCATGGGAAAGGGGTGGGAGAGCCCATGAGAAAATCAAATAGACAATTGGAGAGAAGGACCTGCTAGGCAACGGAGGAGGCCCAGGTAGAGTCAGAAAGCATGATTCTGCAGAGAACTCAATTTTTAAAAATCCTGTCAGATATTAATTTACGTTTTCTTATTATTTCTTACGTTCTTATTTACATTTAACTTTCTAGTATCTGGAATTGATTTTGGTGTTTGGGGAGAAGTGGTGGTCCCTAACCAGGGATGCCCCGGACAGGGCTCAGCTAGGAAGAGGCATCTTGGCCACAGAACCAACAGAGCCCCATTGAAAAACACTATGTGTTATTTTTCCCAACAATCCCAGTGTCATCGATGTATTTGCATACAATTATCCATTTGACAAATGAGCGCTGAGCGGCTCCTGTGTGCCAGCACTGTGTCAACCACAGGCAAAGCATCACCACAAGTCATAGACTTTCACCTGCACTTTCCCCACTGATCTTAAGACATCCGTAGAGAAATGCACTTCAAATGCTTTGAAATTCATAAACAGCTTCAAAGGGCTGGCAAAGTACTGCTAGGCAGGAGTCCTGTCGGTCCTGGTAAGAATTACTTGTCATAAACATTTAATTACATGTGTAAATGCTAAAGCTAAGTGGTTAAACACCGTGACCACACTTGTGTTGATGCTGTCTGTGTGCTCAGCAAATTCCTCTTTCGTAGATACCAGCCTGCCCCTGCTGGCTACCACTGGGCATTCCAAACGTACGGGGGTCTCCGTGAATGAGGTCTTACTGGGGGTTAGGGTGCACAGTACATACTTACAGAGCAAGACCATTACAGGTGTTCATTATTCTGTGTACGATCTGACAAACTGACTACTTTTTTAAGATAGCTGCCTAGGACGGTGGGCACGTGAGTCAAGATGCAAGACACTAAGCAAACAGTTGAGCTGTGTCGCTGGTTTACTGCCTGCCTTCCAAGGGAACATAAAGATGGTGTATATTACAATTTTAAAAACTGGTGTGTACTACAACCCTTGTCATTGCGTTTTCTACAAAGAACATCAGAGATTCGTCCCAGTTTTCTCGGCACTCTATCTGCACTGGATACAATGTATTACCTTCCAAAGTCCCTATGCTTCTGACCCTAGGCCAAGTGACTTACACTAATGAAGTCTGTGAAATGAGCTGGCTGGACGGGAGATGGCTGTGGATGTCCCCAAAGGGAGTGATGGGGACACCAGGGTTATATTCAGTATTTCAAAAGTCCCAGCAGAGACCACATATTACCCACACTATAATGGCACAGGCTAAAACATATTTGCTTTGGCCTAGGATTATGTCAACTCAGCGTGCAGTGGCCATGGGGACAGCACAGGGAAGAGCTGGCACCTAGGCCTGTCCTATATTAACAGAAACACACAGGCAATGAATGAGTGCCTCAAAAATACAGTATCCATGGGCTTCCCCGGTGGCGCAGTGGTTGAGAGTCTGCCTGCCGATGCAGGGGACGCGGGTTCGTGCCCCGGTCCGGGAAGATCCCACATGCCGCGGAGCGGCTGCGCCCGTGAGCCATGGGCGCTGATCCTGCGCGTCTGGAGCCTGTGCTCCGCAACGGGAAAGGCCACAACAGTGAGAGGCCCGCGTACCGCAAAAAAAAAAAAAAAAAAATACAGTATCCTTGGTCCTTGTGATGAAAAAGTTGATCTTTAAGATCCCTTCTGCCCCACGATCCTACGGTTCTAATTTTCACAGCAAGTTCTTCATACCAAGAGTAATCCATTCTCAGGGCAGCCCCATCCACTACATAATTAACAATAACAAACAGCTCTCTCTCTTAGCTTCCCTACACTCGTCTATATCTTTTCAACTAATTAATGGCATATTTATTTATAAGGGGTGTGATATTTCCAAACCGAATTAGATGCAACTGTATATTCTCTGAAATGTTAAGGAACCATCTGGATTTGCTCGATTAGCGGTTTCTTCCCCAATTGCTTCCTCTTCAAAAAGCTCGAGAAACTAGATGCTCATTTTTTTCTCTTTGATCCTTGTTTTCAAAAGAAAAGGCCCCACTGCTGTCACCTGAGTGATGTCCTTGGAGCTCCCTGGCCTCCACACTGTCACAGTAGACCATGGGACCACAGTGTTGCCCCGCTGTGAGGGAGTCCTGTGACGGAGCAGCAGTTGAGACAACGTTGGGGGAAGAAAGTAAAAGTTCAGTGCATTATGTAACACAGTTTATCATAATTCAAGCATGATTAATAACAGACTATGATTTTAAAGCACATGGAATTTTTGCAAATCAGGTATTCTTAAATGCACTAATAAGAAGGTTTTCTATAGGGATTCTATGGTGCATCCTTGCATAAATGGAGATTAAATCTTTTAGAAAATCAATCCTGATCCCCAGGTTTATGTTTGTGAATTTACAGTCACTCCATAAAATCTGTTCTGGTAATTATTTCAAGATATGAGGTTTTTTCAGGACTCACTGTGCCAAGAAATGGGCTAAGAAACGCCATCAATTAGCTCGTTTAATCTGCACAAATAAAGCAGCTTCTATTATCATCATTAGGCAGGAAAGATGTTTAGACACAGAGCAGGGACTTGCCCAAGGGAGGGATGAACTAGGTCCACCTGAAACCAGAACCAGTGTTCTGAGCCACTGTGCAATCCCACAGGGCAGAGGTGACCACAGAATGGCCGGGAGGGGACAGCTGGTCCTAAGTCACTTTCCAAAACCAGCCCACAGCCTCCCTTGCATCTGGTTTCATGTGCCCACGTTGGTGTTCAGACCACACCAGTAGAGAATTTTCCTTCCTCCCAGGTAACTTCACACATTTTGCTCCGTGCTCTTTTTCTGCTAACAAACAGATCAACATAAATTCCTTACGTAGATAATGCAGGCAAAACCATGCTAACAACACAAAAAGAAAACACAAAACCTGGCTGCCGGGCTATAATCCTGGAGCTGAACTGATGCCATAATGATGAATCTATTCACCTGTGTAATGGATCACTCCATTCTGGGGTCTCATGGTCCGTGCAATTCTACTCACTACCTTTCCCCCACAGCCCTCTCCTGTGGGTCCTCACTAGAGGGCACCATCTTTTACCCAATTGCCCAAGCATGAAACCTCTTAGCCCTTCTCTCCTTGACTGAGGTTCCGAAATCCAAAGAATTAGACTTGACTACCTCAGCACATCTTCTGCCCGTTCCCATCTCTCCACGCCCCCTGCCAGTTAGGGCACTTACCTCTCCCCCAGTTCCCCCACCCATGAGTCCAAGGGCAATTTAACTGGTCTCCCTGATGCCCGTCTTCAATTTCCCAACTTTCTCTCCAAAATGGTCTTTCAAACACACACAGAGGCTGATCACGTTTTCCCTTCAATTCCCCCACCCTCAGGGTAAAGTCCAAACTACTGAGTGTGGCACCAGAAGTCCTTGAAACCAAAGCCCTAAGTCCCTTTCCAGCCTCCTCTCTCATCACTCCTCTTATTCTGCACCCCCAAAATAGACCCCATGCCCTTTCATCCTCTGGGTCTTAGGACCACAGCGGGGCCATCTGCCTGGAAGCCCTCTCTCCCTTGCTGAGCTGGTAAACTCCTACCTGTCCTTCAAGCCTCAAACCTAGCCCCACCTCCTCTGTGAAGCCTTCCCTGATGCTCCCAGGCAAACTCTGAGGTCCCCCCGAGCTCAGCTCAGGAACGTCCCCTACCAGCCTCTCCAGGCTATGATATGGATGCTTCTCCCCAGCAGAGAGTGGGCTCCTAGACCCCAGGGCTGAGCGCTGGCTGTCTTTGTACCCCCAGCACCCAGCATAGGCCCAGGCACAAAGCAGGAGCTCAGCCATATCTGCTGATTCCATAAATATGAATAAAAACAGCATGCATGGCTTTATAATGTATTTGGGGGGGATCAGACTTGGAATCTGATTTCAGCTTATAAAACATTCTATAGGGCTTCCCTGGTGGTGCAGTGGTTAGGAATCCGCCTGCCAATGCAGAGGACACGGGTTCGAACCCTGGTCCAAGAAGATGCCACATGCTGCGGAACAACTAAGCCCGTGTGCCACAACTACTGAGCCCACATGCCACAACTACTGAAGCCCGCGCACCTAGAGCCCGAGGTCCGCAACAAGAGAAGCCACCACAGTGAGAAGCCCACATACTGCAACAAAGAGTAGACCCTGCTCACCACACTAGAGAAAGCCCGTGCGCAGCAACAAAGACCCAATGCAGCCAAAAATAAATAAATAAGTAAATAAATTTTATTTAAAAAATAAATAGGGCTTCCCTGGTGGTGCAGTGGTTGAGAGTCCGCCTGCCAATGCAGGGGATGTGGGTTCGTGCCCCGGTCCGGGAAGATCCCACATGCCGTGGAGCAGCTGGGCCCGTGAGCCATGGCCACTGAGCCTGCGTGTCTGGAGCCTGTGCTCCGCAACGGGAGAGGCCACAACAGTGAAAGGCCCGCGTACCGCCAAAAAAAAAAAAAAAAAAAAAAGAAAAAATAAATAAATAAATAAAGTAAAATAAAACATTCTATAAAGAGGAGTCGGTGGGGCACAGAAAGGATCCCTTGGACCAGAGATCTGTCCCAGAAAGAGGAGAGAATTAGACAAGGACTCCTGAATGCCCACGTCACACTCTGGGTAAAGGCTGTGAGTCTCCCTCCACTCAAACGCCAAGCTCTCAAATGGGGATTCCAGCAGGCTCAAGTCGCATCTTAAAACACACTCAGCTCCTCAGAATATAAATGTCTCAAAACCATGACAATTACTTTTTATATACTAGTTAGTAGGGATTAGTGGTTGTGGGACTCACAGGTATTAAAAAAAAAAAATAGTGGAAGCCATGTAACATCAGAGGCTAAATGATGGTTCTGAGTGTAAATCAGGAGGTCGGTGCAGCTTCCAAACTCCAGGCTTCTTTTCTCAAGTCTTTTATTCCTCCAGTGACAGAAGCTTTAGTCAAATAATAAAAGAGTAACTCAGATGCTGTTCCCCTCACTCAGCCTCTGTCTGACTCTCAGACTTTAAGTTCGAAGCGAGAAGTAGGTTCAGAGTTAAGTTTAAACAGCAAAGCCATTTCCCATCATTAGAACACTTCTCCTTTGGGTGAACTCTGAAGACCGGCTAGCAGATGCCACACATGTCAGGGAACCGCTTTAAAAGACTATCTTGGGGCTTCCCTGATGGCACAGTGGTTGAGAGTCTGCCTGCCGATGCAAGGGACACGGGTTCGTGCCCCGGTCCGGGAAGATCCCACGTGCCACGGAGCAGCCAGGCCCGTGAGCCATGGCCACTGAGCCTGCGCGTCCGGAGCCTGTGCTCCGCAACGGGAGAGGCCACAACAGTGAGAGGCCCGCGTACTGCAAAAAAAAGACTCTCTTGTATGAAGTAGGTCAGACAGAGAAAGATAAACATCATATGATATCGCGTATATGTGGGATCTAAAAAAAGGGTACAAATGAACTTACTTACAAAACAGAAACAGAGTTACAGATGTAGAAAACAAACTTATGGTTCCCTGACCAGGGCTCGAACCCAGGCCCCCTGCATTGGGAGCACAGAGTCTTAACCGCTGGACCACCAGGGAAGTCCCCTGGGCACCATTTTGAACAGCGAAGTCACCGATAAAAGGCACGAGAATGTGAAAAACACAGCCCTAGAAGGACCACGAAAGGGACCCGTGTTACACTGAGAACCAGGCCCGCGGCAGAGCCTCGCCTTGTCCCACCTGCCCCGGGAACACGTACAGCAGGCGACGCAAATTTCTCACTGCTCTGCTCACGGCCTTGAACGGTCACAGAAGCGTCTCAGGTGTTGCTTGGGGATTCAAATACATTTGAGTGAGTCAATGAATTCCCAGACACAGAATCTGGGTATGACAAGGACTGGCTGTCGTCTGCATTACACTTCAAACGTTACTGAGACTAGGTTGGATGTTGGGGGAGGGCCCGACAGAACTGAGCCCCTCCCTGCCGGTGTGGTTCCTGACCTTGGGGAGCTACAGCACCAACCCTCAGCTTGCATCCTCCTGAGTGTACTTGGGGGTACCTCCGACTGCCTCACACCAGAGCCTCAAAGAGACACACGTGGACAGTCGGACAGCACCCTCCCCACCCCCAGCCAATTCCAATCCTCTACCTGCTGAAAATGAAGACGCTAATGACAACAACTAACTATGAATGCAGCAGAGTAATAACCTGACGTGTAACTCAGAAAGAGCTCCCCCCCAAAATACAGGGCTGCTATAATATACAACATAACCCCTGATCCCACCTACCTATTCAGTTATATATGACTTCTCTGTGCTGACACCTGTTAAAACACACAAAAACAGGAATGAGCCAACATTGAGCCTTCTTATTCCAGCAATAAGCAACATTCATCCCTGGATACAGAAAACAACTGCAAAAAAGACAGAAAACAAAGACCTCCAAGCATTTCATTAGGAGATATACTTCCAAGTAAACTTCACCTTTTCCTTTTAATATATTTATCAAAATCTGTAATATATTAATATTTCACTCAAATGTATAATAGTAATCGATCATAGTAACTAAACACAGAAACTTTATAGGCCCTTATAGCCACGGGAAATTTAATTGACATATATAGACATACTTTTTGCAAGGACAAATATTATACCCAAAGGTATCATTCTGTGGGAATAGGATATGAATTCAAAAATAAAAAGAGAATAAGGCAGAAATTCCAATGGTTAAAGAGGAGACTGTTTAAGTATTTTTTACGTGGATGATGATAGGTATCGTCTCTATTTAGATCCCACTGATTCTATTTAAAAGAATGATGTAACCGTTTTATTTCAAGATGTCAATATTTACAGTAAGCTGGATATAACATCCTTTGAAACTTTTTTTAACCATTTTTTAATTAAAGTATAGTTAATTTACAATGTGTTAGTCTCAGGTGTACAGCAAAGTGATTCAGTTATACATATACATATTCTTTTTCAGATTCTTCTCCATTAGAGGTTCTTACAAGATACTGAGTAGAGCTCCCTGTGCTATACAGTAGGTCCTTGCTGTTTATCTATTTTATATAGTGTATATCTGTTAATCCCAAACTCCTAATGTAAACTAATGAAACTCTTAAATTATGATGAAAAATCTTCGCTATCAACTCAAAGTGTGTGAGGGGGTAGATGGCTTTACCAAGTTATTTTAGGGATTAGGGGAGCAAAAGGCAGAGTACAGGCCCCTCCAAAGGAAGCTCGCCCCTCAGTTCCAGCGTAGTCTGAGTCTTAACATTTTGCAAGAGAAGCTGGAGATCTGGATCTTCTACGTACAACTGATCTTTTTTTAAAATACTGGTTTGGAAATTTTATAAACAGTGTACAGGCCAAACAAAACATATCTGCAGGCCAACATTTTTTCTACCTTGACTCTGAGCAATAGTTAGCATCCTCTGTCAACGTTTCCATATACTTAAACGAGATCCACTCATTCAAACAACCCTCACTGAACATCTCGGGCTGGCAGGTGCTATCCCGGGCCCTGGGGACCCAGCGATGGCAGAAACAACACCTGCCCTCAAGGAAGACACCCTAGGGGGGCCATCGACCGGGAGACAACCTTTTGCAATACCGTCTATTAAACCTAGTGCTAGGGGAATTCCCTGGCGGTCCAGTGGTTAGGACCTCACGCTTCCACTGCAGGGGGCATGGGTTCGATCTCCGGTCAGGGAACTAAGATCCTGCAAGTCGCGAGGGGCGGCCAAAATAGATAGGTAGGTAGGTAGGGGGAGAGACAGAGAGACAGACAGACAGAGAGAGAGAGAGAGAGAGAGAGAGCGCAGACTATTTCATCCTAAAAAAAAAAAATCCAGTGCTACCGTTAGACCCTGGGTGCAATGGTCAAGCACCTTGGCTTGGGTGGGTCAGGAATAGATGGTTTTATTTGCAGAAGCTTGAAACTAAAGAGAGGCAGGACTAGAAGCATCCCAAGAAACCAACACAGGTATGACTTCAGTGCTGGGGATCGGATTGGCTACCTTGGAAAGGCTCCCTGGGAGATGGCCAATCAGGCAGACAGGAACTAAGATCATGACAGGACGTCCGAAAGCTAAGAACATCCAGAGGAGACGAAAACCAGCCCCTCTCCTCATTTCCAGTTCTTCAGTTAAAAACAGGCACAAGATGGAAATAAACCATTGAGACAAGATCCAAAAATAATCTTAACTGGGCGTCCAAGCTCCTAAAAAATTCTTCTTTTAATCACTTCTGGAAGGCAGCTGAAAGGTACGTACACCAAAACTCAGCTTGTGAAGCAATCAGCTTAATCTGTTTCTTTGAAAGATTAATTAAAACTGAGATTACCGACGGCAGGCAGATGAGCCCGGTCAGCCGACGGGGCACATCTGAGATGAGACAGAAACTGGTTCACCATCATACAAACACAGCTGAGGGCCAAACGCAGAGATGCTGCACAAAACCTGCTTCTTCCTGGGCCCATAATTCAATTCCTGGGGGTGACACGAGTTAAAAATGCAAAGCTCAGGGACGGCGCAAGGCAGGCACACAGCCCACGCCGTGGACAGGGCCGGCGGGCAGCCTCTGTGGCCTTGAACTACAGAACCAAGCCAGCAACAGCTGTGGACGGAGAAGGCTGGGCACAGCCCACAGGAACCAGCAACGCAGCAAGGAACACAACTCCAGCTCTGAACTCAAGCAAGATTTTTAGTGCTTGTTTAAGCCCATTTCAAGGATCTGCTCAGCTGAGGCCTAGCTCAGAAGGAGAGATAATAAGAGACCAACGCAAGAGAAAACTCTGTCCACACAGCCCCTGCTCCATGGGGGGGTGGGGCCTGTAAGGAAAGGAATGTTCTCTGATAGAAGGATGCTTTTTTCACACATAGTAAAGAGGACATTAAGTGGGAGACCCTTCTGGAAACCCTAGAGGAACCAGAATGGACAAAACCTCAACCACGCTCATCAGAAAAAGAACAATTTGGGCAACAGTTCCCGAAGTTTTCATTCCAAGAGGAATGGAGGAAGACGAGGAGGACACAGAGTAAAGTACAGAGGACGGCAGCAAGGAGGAGAGGGGCCCTCACCGGGCCGCACAGCCCCCCGCGGCTCTGGTGTCACCGCCAGCATTCCCCGCCCGGAAAGCCCACTCTGGACACCTGTTTAAGCAGCCCTGGTCTGCAGGCTACGGAAGAGTTATTCTTCAGGAAGTTTCCCCAAACATAATAGAGCATTTCTCGGTGCACTAGATGTCAGAGCCCTGAATCCCAGCCCTGCCCCGATGGCTGCCTGCCCCCCACCTCCTCTCCCACCCACACATTGAAAAGGCTGGACCCAAATTCAGTTAGCACATAACCTATCTCGTCTTTCTCACTCCAATATCCTCTCATTCTAGGTGCTTCCACCGTGCAGATTATGTAACAATGGACACTACCATCGTTTTCTTTTAGGATGAGAAAAGAGTCGCAATTCAGGGAAATACACTAAAATTTGAATCCCCATGGTACTATGAACACCAAAGGGAAGGTTAGGCTTCGTGTAACCGTTAGGAATACAGATCCCAGAGCCGCCTTCATTCTCTCATCTGTAAAATGGGAAGAATAATAAAAGTCTACTTTATAGGGTAGCCATGAAGAATAAACTGGTTTTTGTAAAGCACTTAGAACGAAATGTGGCACCAAGCACTAGGTGTTCAAATGAAAATACAGAGCTGTTCTAGCCACCATCAGGAAGCAGCTACAAACTACACCCGAGTCAAATCGGAGGGGCACTGTGCTAGGATGGGGAGCTCCCCTGAGGCAGCGCCAAAACCCAGCCCCGTTCTCCGAGTTCCCAGGTGAAACAGCTCTCTCACCTGTGTCCCCCGCTGCGCACCTCATCACTAACTCAGGCCCGCCTCGTTGGGACCCCTGTGCCTGCCTCCCAGCCCC
Organism: Monodon monoceros; assembly: GCF_005190385.1. Classification (NCBI taxonomy): domain Eukaryota; kingdom Metazoa; phylum Chordata; class Mammalia; order Artiodactyla; family Monodontidae; genus Monodon; species Monodon monoceros. Next base: position 19,714,801 of record NW_021703778.1, read on the forward strand.
CTATGCCCCAGACACTGAGGTCGGTTCCTCATATTCTAATATTAGAATGTTGTATTCTAGTAGCTTCTATCACCACATCCTAGATACTCTAATTGCTGGTATCACCAGCTAAAATTATAAACATTTTAGCCTAGAACTCAAGACACATCATGATCTGATCCCTTACCTACCCCTATGGTTGATTTACACTGCTGTGTTAGTTTCAGGTGTACAGCACAGTGATCCAGTTATACATATATATTCTTCAGATTCTTTTCCCTTATAGGTTATTACAAAATATTGAGTATTAGTGCCTTGTGCTAAACCATAGGTCCTTACTGATTATCTATTTTATATATAGTAGTGTATATATGTTAATTCCAACCTCCTAATTGATCCCTCCCCCCACCAAAGAATGCAAAGAAATGAGGACAGTTTAAGAGACTTTTGGGACAACGTCAAATGCACCAACATTCGCATTACAGGGGTCCGAGCAGAAGAGGGAGGGAAAGAGCCTGAGAAAATATTTGAAGAGATAACAGCTGAAAACTTCCCTAACATGGGAAAGAAAACAGTCACCCAAGTCCAGGAAGTGCAGAGAGTCCCACACAAGATGAACCCAAGGAGGAACATGCCAAGATACATAGTAATGGAACTGACAAAAATTAAAGACAAAAAGAAAATATTAAAAGCAACAAGGGAAAAGCAACAAATAACATACAAGGGAATCCTCATAAGGTTAACAGCTGATTTCTCAGCAGAAGCTCTGCAGGCCAGAAGGGAGTGGCATGACAGACTTAAAGTGATGAAGGGAAGAACCTATGACCAGGAATACTCTACCCTTACCTACCTTCCTAATCTTACTTCCTACTGGTTCCTTCATGCCTCCTTCATGCCCACCTGAGCCCCACCCTCTATGCCAACCCTACCATCTCCCACAGTGCTGCTTCTGGCCTGGCATGTTTGACCGGCCTGTGGTACCTGCCTCCAAAGCTGGACATCCCCCCAGTCTTCAAGGACCGGCTCATGCTTTAAACCGACCTCCCTCTTCTCCCCCACAGCTGGAATTAATGTCTCCATTTCTGAAGTGACACAGCTTTCAGGGCTCTACAGGGAAGGCAGGGGAGTGTCCTGTCAGGAGTTTGAAGCCCAGCTCTGCCACTTACTAGCTGAACACCGCTGGGTCAGAAAACTAAAATCCCTGAACCAATCTCACCATGGTGAGCAGGAGAAGTGGGCATAATGTATAGAAAACTTCTTGGTTTAAATTCTCCTCGCCTCCCCTCTCTCGTGAAATTTATTACTTCTCTAAATTTTATGGCAGTAATTTAGGCTTATAAGTTTTCTTCCTACTAACGATGTAAGTTCCCTGAGTGCAGTATTTTTGTCTTTCTCAAAGGAACAAGCACGAGGCCTGACACGTAGTGACAGCTAAACGAAAATGTACTGAGTGGATGAAAAGGTGGACCATTTTATACTTGCTCTTTCTATTATTTTTTATGTCTTTTTTTAACATCTTTACTGGAGTATAATTGCTTTACAATGTGTCAGTTTCTGCTGTATAACAAAGTGAATCAACTATACATATACATATAACCCCATATCTCCTCCCTCTTGCGTCTCCCTCCCACCCTCCCTATCCCACCCCTCTAGGTGGTCCCAAAGCACCGAGCTGATCTCCCTGTGCTATGCAGCTGCTTCCCACTAGCTCTCTGTTTTACATTTGGTAGTGTATATATGTCCATGCCACTCTCTCACTTCATCCCAGCTTAACCCTTACCCCACCCACGTCCTCAAGTCCATTCTCTACGTCTGCGTCTTTATTTCTGTCCTGCCCCTAGGTTCATCAGAACCTTTTTTTAGAGTCCAAATATATGTGTTAACATTCGGTATTTGTTTTTCTCTTTCTGACTTACTTCACTCTGTATGACAGACTCTAGGTCCATCCACCTCACTACAAATGACTCAATTTTGTTCCCTTTTATGGCTGAGTAATATTCCATTGTATATATGTGCCACATCTTCTTTATCCATTCATCTGTCGATGGACACTTAGGTTGCTTCCATGTCCTGACTATTGTAAATAGAGCTGCAATGAACATTGTGGTACATGACTCTTTTTGGATTATGGTTTTCTCGTGGTATATGCCCAGTAGTGGGATAGCTGGGTCGTATGGTAGTTCTATTTTTAGTTTTTTAAGGAACCTCCATACTGTTCTCCATAGTGGCTGTATCAATTTACATCCCCACCAACAGTGCAAGAGGGTTCCCTTTTCTCCACACCCTCTCCAGCATTTATTGTCTGTAGATTTTTTGATGATGGCCATTCTGACTGGTGTGAGGTGATACCTCATTGTAGTTTTGATTTGCATTTCTCTAATGATTAGTGATGCTGAACATCCTTTCATGTGTTTGTTGGCCATCTGTATATCTTCTTTGGAGAAATGTCTACTTAGGTGTTCTGCCCATTTTTGGATTGGGTTGTTTGTTTCTTTGATACTAAGCTTCATGAGCCGCTTGTTTATTTTGGAGGTTAATCCTCTGTCAGTTGCTTCGTTTACAAATATTTTCTCCCATTCTGAGGGTTGGCTTTTCATCTTGTTTATGGTTTCCTTTGCTGTGCAAAAAACCTTTTAAGTTTGATTAGGTCCTATCTGTTTATTTTTGTTTTTATTTCCACTTCTCTAGGAGGTGGGTCAAAAAGGATCTTGCTGTGATTTATGTCATAGAGTGTTCTGCTTAAGAGAAATTAAGGAAACACTCCCATTTACCACTGAAACAAAAAGAATAAAATACCTAGGAATAAACCTACCTAAGGAGACAAAAGACCAGTAATGCAGAAAACTATAAAACACTGATAAAAGAAATTAAAGACGATACAAACAGATGGAGAGATATGCCATGTTCTTGGACTGGAAGAATCAATATTGTGAAAAGGACTCTACTACCCAAAGCAATCTACAGATTCAATGCAATCCCTATCAAACTACTAATGGCATTTTTCCCAGAACTAGAACAAAAAATTTCACAATTTGTATGGAAACACAAAAGACCCTGAATAGCCAAAGCAATCTTGAGAAAGAAAAACAGAGCTGGAGGAATCAGGCTCCGTGACTTCAGACTATACTACAAAGCTACAGTAATCAAGACAGTATGGTACTGGCACAAAAACAGAAACATAGGGCTTCCCTGGTGGCGCAGTGGCTAGGAATCCCCCTGCCAATGCAGGGGACATGGGTTCAAGCCCTGGTCCGGGAAGATCCCACATGCCGCGGAGCAACTAAGCCCGTGCGCCACAACTACTGAGCCTGCACTCTAAAGCCTGCGAGCCCAACTACTGAAGCCTGTGTGCCTAGAGCCGGTGCTCTGCAACAAGACAAGCCACAGCAATGAGAAGCCCATGCACCGCAATGAAGAGCAGCCCCCGCTCGCCGCATCTAGAGAAAGCCCACGCGTAGCAATGAAGACCCAACGCGGAACAGGATAGAAAGCCCAGAGATAAACCCATGCACATATGGTCACCTTATCTTTGATAAAGGAGGTAAGAATATACAATGGAGAAAAGACAGCCTCTTCAATAAATGGTGTCGGGAAAACTGGACAGCTACATGTAAAAGAATGAAATTAGAACACTCCCTAGCAACGTATACAAAATTTAAGATCTTTCTATTATTTTTAATCATTCCCCCATTTTTATCTATATCGTTGTCAATGACAGCAACCATCCCATGAATTTAGTATAGACATCCAGATGGTTCTGAGGGAGACACTCAATTCTGAGTCTTGAATGACTCAATTCCATTCATTCACATTTGCTTATTTTTTACTGGTTCCTTCACGGACCCTACTACCAGAAAGCACTGTGCCTGACACTCTGTGGCCTACAGAAGGACAGAATTCCTGTTCCCAAATATACCCACTGGCAGTGTGAGGACATTTTAACAGACCTCACCAATGTAACCAACTGGGGTGTTTTGTTTGTCTTTTAAAAAAATTTGAAAAATCATCATCCTGAAAAGGAATATTTTATTCATGCCGGTTTAAGTAGTGACGGGAAAATATTCAGTACTCAGAATGGAATGAAAAAAAAGAAAAAAACTGTCAGCATGAATTTCCAAAGGCATCTGGAAAACTGGCAAAAGAATTAAAAATATGAAAGCAACCGGTGATCCCAGCTGGGGTGAAACTGCCTTCCTGTGGAAACCCTGAATAGAAAATAAGCTTCTAAGATGAATTGCTTGATGCATTTTCTTTATATGTGTTACCAATCCTAAGACTGCTTTAGGAATTCCCAAAGACAATCCTCTGGAAAGTTCATTTACATAGTGATTCCAATTGATTCAGGGCAAAGCAAACCTACAACTTGTCCCCAGGGCCCCAAAGGCTTTAAGTTCATGTATTGGATTTTGTATTGAGAATAACAAGAATCTCGGCAGAAATGTGACTTAGAACAGAAGTTAAATCTTCCCCCTATACCCACTATGATCAAAAAGACTGAGATTCCAACACACCACACCTGAGAACAGGGCTTCGAACTCTTAGCAGAAGAGAATGAATGATGGCCCAACACACCCACTCTGGAGGCAGCCAAAACTGATCGTGAACCAACCCCCACAACTCGGTGCCAGATTTTGAGCCCATTAGTGACCCCCAACTGAACCCCACCAATTTAATTCATACAGTCAAGACTATGTAAGACAGCATTCCATAGTCACGTACAGAGTACATGCTGAATCTATGGGCTGGAAGGACACCCGGTGGGCAAAGCTGGACCCGCATTTCAGACCAGGATCACACTAGCTATGTGACCTTGGGCAGGTCACTCAACCTCTCTGGGCATCTGTTTCCTCATGTGTCGCTTACACATTGGACCAGATGCTCTTGCTCTCACGTAACCTGAGTGTCAGGGGACCAAGAGACTGGAAATACATGAGTCTTCAGAAGCACTTCCGGAGGCTGTGCTTGCCCTGGCCTTGCCCTCTTAACCCATTTCACTCTAGCATATTGGGCCCTGTTCTATCCCTGACTAGTTGTGTGATCCTGGGCAACAGGCTTCGCTTTTCTGTGCCGGGTTTTTATTTTCCTCTACAAAACATGGGATTAAGCTGTATCTAAGTCCCTTCTAGCTCTAGAATTCTACTTATTGGAGAAATCCCTTCCACTGGGGAGTAAAACAGAGGCTCTGAACCACTTTATCGTTTTTCAGCCCCTTGGTGCAAATCACCAGAAGGAGGACTATAAAAATTCTACATCGGCTTTGAAAATGGACAGGCCACAGGGGACAAGTGCTTTATAAAATGTCATATATAGTATAAACATTATGTATTTCCTCCTCCAGCAAAGCCAGAACAATCTATTGGTTACACCTGTGACTCAAAATGATATCTCATCCAGGACCACCAGGCACCTCCCAAAGTTCAAGTCACTGTGGATGGCAGCAGGGTGCATCCCACGACCAGCGTTAAAATCACCTGCAAGACAAGTGGCCTACTCGCTGGGGCTCTGGGAGATCTACTACCAGTACGGATGCTGAATTCACCCCCCTCCCTTGGCCCAATTCCACATCCCCAAAAAAAGCAGAAGACCACAGGTAACAAGTCAAAGCCACGGATTGCGTGACCACTTTGCTCTCAGCCTCTTCCCCAAGAAGGAAAGGGCTTGAGACAGAATAACAGTTGACAAGGACACCAGGGTCAAGAAGGACAGTCTCCTTATAAATAAAACTTTCAAACTCACGGCCATTAACACTCACCCGAAATAACTGGACGGGAGCCGACCAGGAAAGGGCATGTTACTAAAACCGGCCCTCCAGCCTCCAGGAGGCTCAGCAGAATGACTGCTGATGTGGGGAGAGGAGGAAGGGAGGTCTGGTTATTGTGCCAACGCACTGGGAGGCACAGTAACTAGGTCACGTTCCCACTCGGGCATGGACGAAGCCACTCGGCTGCTTGGTGGCACCGGGCAAAGCCGGGTCGTGCTGTCGGGCTCAGCATCTCTCGGGGAAGCCTGAGGAAGGCACTTCTGGCCACACCCTCCCCAGGGGAGCAGTATCGGGACATTTCTCGGTATCCTAAAGAGCCTGTCCCCAGAGCAGAGGCCAGACTGTAGCTAGAGGTCTAAGCCAGGGCTGACACGGCATGAAACACACATGAAACATGCATGCGGCAGTGCCCCTTCCACCCAAAGCCTCAGCTTGCTTCGGAACCACACACTGGAGCTGATGCAACAAATAAAGAGCCCCTTCTCTAGCCAGATGATGTTGCCTCCTCAGCCAGATCCTGCAGAAGGAAACCACACGGACGAGAAGCCGCTTCGGTGAAATGCAGCCACGTCTCCCTGGCACGAAAATCATGCAGACTTAATGGAAATCTTGGCAATTGCATCACAAGCTTCACCTTTCTCGGGGCTCATAATGCATTTTCCTCCAACAACAGAGTTTTCGGGAGAAGCCGGGGAGCATGGAAACACACTCCATTCATGCCAGAGCCTGGGGCTTCCTCAGGCGTGAGGTTTCTCTTTTCACAGCAGACAAACCTCTGCGTTGGCACAGCTTATCTGAAAAATGGTTGGAACCTCTGGCCCTAGGCGATCCCAGAGCTGCTGACATGCCCCTCGGAAGCCTTGCAAGTGTGTGTTTTTCTGCAGTGTGTTGCATTCTATCAATGTGCCACAGTTTATTTTGTAAATTTTGTATTATTAAATGAGTTGTTTCCAACTCATTTACTATAGGAAATCAATTACTACAGGAAATACTAGTGCATAGATGGATAGATGATAGATCGATCGATCGATCAACAGATTTCTTTTTTGTAAAATCTTTATTGAACTATAATTCACAATTCACCAACTTAAAGTGTACAATCCAATGGTTTTAGAATACTTATAGAATTGCACAATGATCACCACAATCAATTTGAGAACCTTTTCATCATCCCCCCAAAAAATCCCATGCCCTATAGCAGTCATTCTCCATATCCCCTCGAGCCCTCCCACCCACAGTCCTAGGCAACCACTAATTTGCATTCTGTCTCTACAGATTTGGCTATTCTGGACGTTTCACATAAATGGAATCATACAACATGCAGTTTTTTTGTGACTGGCTTCTTTCACTTAGCCCAACGTTTTCAAGGTTCAACCTTATTGTAGCATATATAAATACTTCATTCCTTTTAAATGGCCAAATATTATATCACTGTATGGATATACTACGTTTTGTTTACCCATTCATCAGTTGATGAACATTTAGGTTATTTTCTCTTTTTGGCTACTACGAATAATGCTGCTATGAACACTCACATACAAGTTTTTCTGTGGACACATATTTTCATTTCTCTTGGATATACATCTAGGAGTGGAATTGTTAGCTCATATGGCAGCTCTATCTTAACCTTTTAAGGAACTGCTATCCTGTTTTCCAAAGAAGCTGCACCACTCTGCATTCCCGCCAGCAGTGTGGGAGGGTCCCAATTTCTCCACATCTTCACCAACACTGTTGTCATTTGTCTTTTCATTATAGTCATACTAGTGGGCATGAAGCGGTATCTCACTGTGAGTTTGGTTTGCATTTCCCTGATAGCTAATGATGCTGAGCATCTTTTCATGTGCTTATTGGCCATATGTATATCTTCTCTGGAGAGGTGTCTATTCAGATCCCTCGCCCATTTTTAACTGAGTTGTCTTAATTATTGAGTTATATTTTAAAACATATTTTAGACAGAAGTTCCTTACCAGATTTGCAAAAAATAATTTCCCATGCTTTGGGCTGTCTTTTTACTGTCTTGATGGTCCTTTGAAGCATGAAAGCTTTTAGTTTTGATGAAATGCAATTTATCTATTTTGTTGTTGCCTGTGCTTTGGGAGTCCTAAGAAAACACTGCTTACTCCAAATCATGAAGATATATGCCTATGTTTCTTTCTAAGTGTTTTACGTAGTTTTAGCTCTGATATTTAGGTCATGGATCCATTTTAAGCTAATTTTGTATACAGTATGAGGTAACAATCCAAGTTCATTCTTTTGCATGTAGATATTCAGTTGTCCCAACACTATTTGTTGAAAAGACTATTCTTTCCCCCCATTAAATTGTCTTAGCACCCTTGTCAAAAGTTAATAGACTGTAAATGTGAGGGTTTACTTCTGGACTCTTAATTCTAGTTCATTGATCCAAATATGTCTGTTTTTACGCCAGTACCACACTGTCTTGATTATTGTAGTTTTGTCATAAATTCCGAAAGCAAGAAATGTGCATACTCCGACTTCATTCTTTTTCAAGACTGTTTTTGGCTATTTTAGGTCCTTTGCATTTCCATATGAATTTTAGGATCAACTTGCGAATTTCTACACAAAGGGCAGCTGGGATTTTGATAGGTATTGTATTGAATCTGTAGACAAATTTGGGGACTTTGGGGACTTCCCTGGTGGTGCAGTGGTAAAGAATCCGACTTCCAATGCAGGGGACGCAGGTTCGATCCCTGGTTGAGGAACTAAGATCCCATATGCTGCAGGGCAACTAAGCCCGAGCGCCACAACTACTGAGCCCGAGTGCTCTAGAGCCCGTGCGCCACAACTAGAGAGAAGCCTGCGCACCGCAACGAAAGATCCCACATGCCGCAACCAAGACTCAATGCAGCCAATAAATATTTTTTTTTTAAAAATCGGGGGACTTTTGCTACATTAACACTATTAAGTCTTCCAGCCATTAATACAGAATGTCTTTCCATTTATTTATGTCTTCTTCGTTAATTTCTTTCGGTATTTTGTAATTTGCAGCGTATAAGTCTTCCACTTCTTTGGTAAAATTATTCCTATTTTATTCTTTTTGATGCTAAATGGAATTGGTTTCTTAATTTCATTTTCAGATGGTTCATTGCCAGAATGTGGATATACAAGTGATTTTTGTATACTGATCTTGTATCCTACAACCGTGGTGAACTCATACATTGGTTCTAATTGATTTTTAGTGGATTCCTTAGGATTTGCCCTCTACAAGATCATGTCATCTGCAAATAAAGACAGTTTTACTTCTCCTTTACAATCTGGATGCTTTTTATTTCTTTTTCTTGCCTAACTGTCCTGGCTAGAACCTCCAGTACAACGTTAAATGCAAGTGGCAAGAACAAACATCCTTGCCTTGTTCCTGATCTGAGGGGAAAGCTTTCATTCTCTCACCATTAAGTATGATGTTAGCCCTGAGAGTATAATTCCTAACTGTATTTGTCACGCAAAGATAAAAAGGCTATTTCAGTATAACACCGATTCATAAGAGATCCTAAATACAACCATTTCCTAATATGCAATATCTTCAAATTTTTTCCCTAAACCAATTTCAACAGTCTTTGTACTTGTACTAGGTAGGAAAAGCACAGTGACATGTTAAAGAAAATCTCAAGTAATTCTCAAGTTCAAGAAGACTTGAAATGTACAGATTTAATGAAATTCAATGCCTGTGTCTGGTGAAATAAACAACTGCTAATATAAAGCCCAAGCAGTGGGCATGAAGTTAAAGTCAATTTGAAGTTTCCCTGAGTTGTCAGCTACTCAATTCCCTGCAGAAAGGAAGACTTTATTCTGAGCATGTTCTGAAATTCTGTGTCAATTTCCACTTTATTCTGAGCATGTTCTGAAATTCTGTGTCAATTTCCCTGCTTGAATGTTCCCTGAGTTCTCATTCTGCTGCTCTCCAAAATTAGTTCTACCACAAAAGGCTAAAAAAAACATTTGGCAAGATCTATTCTAATTGTATTTAAATCTGTAAATCCTAGAACAAAGAGGGATTTGACAGTTACTTAACTTGATTATTTAGTCATACCAAATACTTCAGATGAAAAACTACACCCTGAAACCTGGATTATCCAGTTTGACCCCTAAACAAATTGTATGAGAGCAACATCTTCGTTAGCCAGGACACATAGAGGTACAGGGGGAAACATCTGGACTTCAAAAGACCTGGCCTCAAATCCCAGATCTTTCCATTCTTACCTGTGCATCCTTGGGCAAGATACTTATCCTCTCTGTGCCAACTGTTAAAAAAAATTTAAGGATAAAACTCCTTCCTTGGGGCTTCCCTGGTGGTGCAGTGGTTGAGAGTCCGCCTGCCGATGCAGGGGACACGGGTTCATGCCGCGGTCCGGGAAGATCCCACATGCCACAGAGCGGCTGGGCCCGTGAGCCATGGCCGCTGAGCCCGTGCGTCCGGAGCCTGTGCTCCGCAACGGGAGAGGCCACGACAGTGAGAGGCCCGCGTACCGCAAAAAAAAACACAAAAAACTCCTTCCTTGCAGGGAGGCTGTGAAGATTACGTATTACTCATAAAGTGCCTGGAACACAGTAGGTGCTATTATTACTAGTAGTAGTAGAAGTACTTCTTAACTAAACTGTTCAGGAAATGGAGTAGTCTGGTCCACTATAATTTCTGGTTTTCAAACTTGTGTGGCTGAAAACCCTTCTCAACAATATTAGCATTGTTCATCTCTCTGTATTACGGTAGACAGACAGGTACATCTTCCATTTCATTTCTGATACTATGTCAGTGACCAAAAAGTGTGTCAGGCTCATCCACAAGTAGTTCAGAAACTGGTATAAATGAACGAGATACACATCATAAGGCTGTGAGGTGCATGATCATTACACAGTCTTATAGAGATAGAAGGTGCAGGATACTGGGATGGCTATACAGTGAGTGACCTGGCACACATCCTAAAACGTGGTTTTCATTAATACATTCCAAATATGAGCTTAGGCAACTGCTGTTTGCCTGTTTTCCTTAAAAGGGGAGCAGAGGAAAAGAGGCAATGAACTGAAAGCTTTACTCTTACCTTGTATCCCCCAAAAGGCCACGTCTACACTCTGGAAAATCAGCGATGGCACTGCCAAACCCCTCCCTTCTCCCACATTAGCATCCTTCCAACCCCGGCTAATTGGCACATCTGAAACTGTCCAATCAATGAGCTAATGAGGATGTACCAGCACCGAGAAGGGGAAGCCAGGCTGCTCCTGGACACCACAACACGAGCTTCAGAAAACTCAGCCTGAGATTCTAATCAATTTGGAGAGGTTTGCTCTGTCTTCTTTGAAGCCTTCTTCTAGACAGTGTATCTTTCTAGCTGTGAAAATTGTACGCACCGGGCTTCCCTGGTGGCACAGTGGTTAAGAATCCGCCTGCCAATGCAGGGGACACGGGTTCGAGCCCTGGTCCGGGAAGATCCCACATGCCGCGGAGCAACTAAGCCCATGAGCCACCAACTACTGAGCCTGCGCTCTAGAGCCCATGAGCCACAGCTATGGAGCCCGCAACCCACAACTACTGAAGCCCACACACCTAGAGCCCGTGCTCCGCAACAAGAGAAGCCACCGCAGTGAGAAGCCCGTGCACCACAACGAAGAGTAGCCCCCACTCGTTGCAACTAGAGAAAGCCTGTGCGCAGCAACGAAGACCCAATGCAGCCAATAAATACATAAATAAATAAATAAATAATTTTTTAAAAAAAGAAAATTGTAGGCACCTGACAACAGTTCCTGTCTCAAAAAGCTTAGCACATTGGCACGCAGGGGAAAACAACAAGGGGGAGGGGCTCTGTCCACCAGGCAGCTGTTATCAAGAGAAGAACTAAACCCAGTACCCAGCTTGTACTCATTCCACAATCACAGCCAGGACACCTCCCCTGGTCCAGGTGCTGGGCTTAGCTGAGCCACGAAGACAACACAAAACAATTAAGCCAGCATAAAATGCCTACCATATGCAAACAGCATGCAGGCACGCAGGCACACCCACACCCACACCCCCCCCCCCACCCCCACACACACACACACACACACGTGTGCATGCCCGGACGCAGGGCCGTCTCGTAATTAGCAAAGTCAGCCAGAGAAAACCATTCATCAACAACTAAAAATCATCAGGCAACAAGAGAAATAAATCCAACAATAATCTGGCAGATAGGGGCTCCTCCTCCACATGGTCTCCTGAAATAAAAGTTGTCCCGTCGAAGCACACAGCCGGGCTGAAGGCCACGTGGTCATAAAGCACAGAAAACTACACCCAGTCCCCAGTGCACTCCTTCCTCACCTGTCTCCCGCAGCTCTTGACAGGGAGAATTGGTGTTGAATGAGCACTTACTCTGTAGCAGGTGCTGGCTAAAGACTTTATATGTCAGTGCACTTAATTCTCACCACAGCCAGGGACAGGGTCCCCAACTACTACGCTCCTGGGCCTCCCCGAGATCTGGATAACAAATCAGAAGTAGGACAAGAAGCAGGAACACTGAGGTCAGTTTTATTCATTTCACAGGAGAACATACATGTATTTCTGTCCCCTAAATTAGTTTAGCATCTGGAATCCCAATGCAACCTTGCAAAGAGCCCCAATGTGCAATGCACAGAAGCTCTGGGAGTTGGCACTGACCCAGCCACCTTGCGCGGTGTGGCCCTGGAGAAGGCCCCCAGCTGACCCTTTGGGGGCCTTCTGCTTTCTCAGCCTGATCAAAGAACCAGATGTTCGCCAGGCCCTACTCCAGAGTCAACGTGCTGAAGCTTGAAAATCTAAGACGTCCTCGAATGTGCTCACGGCCACACGAGTGAGGACTGCAGGACACAGCCCTGGGCTGGGCCTGGTTGCCAGAGGGATGGGGTGACATGATCCACAATAAAACCTCATGTTGTTCTACTTCTTCTGATCTGCCATTGAAGAAATGGTACCCCAGACCTCTCCTTGAAGTGTTCACATTTTCATCACATTTGGCCAAGTCCAGCTGTGCGCACACCAGGAAGGGGGTGGCATTAACTCTGTGACTCCGTAAGTCACCGATCCCATTGTTGGTGCTCCATGTATGTACAAACCTGACCTTCTTTTACAATGACTTTAAAGGCACAGCGGGTTCTTTTCACTTCTACCTCCTTTTTATTTCTTTAAGTCTAATGGGAAAAGGAAGGCTTTCAACAAAATCTAAATGGATGAAATTCATAAGATGCACCAGCGACTTCACACAGGTAGTACCTAGTACTGTTTCCACCGGAACCTCTTACCATTCATTTTAACCCCAAAGAGATGGATGAATGCCCAACTAGCCAATTATATCACTACTGACTATGTGAGCCTTCAATGAGTTGAGAAATGCTCTTTCAAAGTATGTTGATCCGGATGCAAAAATCAATCCATGTTATAAGGGCAGCAATCACGCGAGAGCAGACGTGCCATTATCTTACCTGCTTCTGAAAGGAAGGATTTTTTGGCCTCCTTTCTGTTGTCAAACTGAATCATTATTACATAAAAGAGGCGACAAGTGTGACTGAAACCCTGGAGCACCATGAACCGTTAGCTCGTATTTGAAATCGTGTATCCACTTAACCAGAAGCTGAAGCAGTATCATGGTCCATGCTCTGCAGGATTCAAGCCCGAGGAAGAAGAGGTTCATCTGAAACCCTGAAATCAGAGCTTCCCCCTTCCTCTTGACCCCGTTCCCGTCCCACTCCCTGTCACAGTTATGCAGGCCAAACACACTTATTAACACATCCACCTTCTCCCATCATGCCTTGCAACCAAAGCCCTAAGACCCTGCAGGTCTTACATCAGAGAAAACCCACAGGAGCAAATGCCTCCCTTTTTCCAGTTCTGAGGAATCATGTAGCAAATATCATGAAAGAGTCCCTTCTAATTGCTCCTTGAGGAGAGAAGTGATGGGGACTTCTTCATTTCGGATTTTTGCTTTTGTTTTTTAGTTTTTTATTTTATACTGGAGTAGAGTTGATTTACAATGTTCTGTTAGTTTCGGGTGTACAGTGAAGTGATTCAGTTACACATATAGATATATCCATTCTTTTTCAGATTTTTTTCCCATGTAAGTTATTACATAATATTGAGCAGAGTACCCTGTGCTATACAGAAGGTCCCTGTTGATTATGTATTTTATAGATCATAGTGTGTATATGTGACTTTTTTCATTTTGTATCCATAGGGCCTGTAATATAGTAGGGTGGTGTGTGTGTGTGTACACACACACACACACACACACACACACACACAAGGAGCTGCAGTCTTACCTCTTTTCAATTTGATACTCCGAATAGTATTTCTGGCTACTCTCTGACTTAGCAACTGCCAGGAAACTTATCAATCTCCGCCTTTCATATGCAGGGAACGACATCTCAAAACGACACCCCCTTTTTTCAGGCTCTCCTAAAGGATTCATGCCGATCCATCTACTTGATGACCCATTTTTTTGAACAATCTCTAACTGGGAGTTAGAGGTATCATATCTGGCCATGAATCAGAGTGGCAAAAACTGGCTCCAAATGAAGCGATGTCGGCTACCATTTACTAAGCATTTGGTATAGACCAGACACTATGCAAATTTTAAAAAAATGTACATGAGTCATCTCACCAAAACCTCCAAGCAATCCTATACAGTGTGGGCCATTATTATCCCCATTTTATGAATTACAAATAGAGGCTCAGCAGTATACACACACACAGCTGGTGAGGAGGTAAGCTGGGCAGAGAATGCTGTCTCCCCATCCACAGACCACGACCTACTTACAAGATCCCTAATAATACCAAGAAAGCCAGCAGGCCACAACATTCTAGGAGCACCTCAAATTTTTGCGAAGTAGTGCCTCAGAGATTTTTTTAATACTAAAAGTTGTATGCCCATACCCGGGTAGTGTTCATTACCCAAGATATCACAATATCACAAGGGTTTCCCAAGAATCCAATGAACTTCAGTATTTGATAAACCTTAACAACTAGCCCTAAGAAAATTTTAATCAATCAGTAAAAGACCTTTGATATTAGGCTGAAAGGAGTGGAGAGGAACGTTTTATTATTAAAAGGGATCAGACCAGTTATGTAATTTGCAGAACCCAGCACAAAATGAAAATGGTGGCGGGGGGGATCCTTGTTCAAAAAATATTAAGAATTTCAAGACAGCGGGAAAAGCTCATTAAGCGAAGCCTGGGGCCCTCTGAGCGCAGGGCCCCGTGTGACTATGAAGCTTGCACACCCAGGATGCTGGCCCCAGGAGGGGTGGGCATCCAGGGCCCCAGAGGTCACTCTGAACTCCAGAGCAATGAGGCCAAAAGGACTGTGAACTGGTCTGTGAGCTCAGCTACACGTGTCAGACGCTTTCTCCAAAATTAACCACATGCAAAATCAGAATCTCAAACTGGAACGTTAAACAGTTTGGCTCCTAATACCTCTGGATGTGAACTCAATACAAGATCCAGTGTTAACTGCTTCTTATGCTAAGAAGTCGCCTGTGACAACAGGAAAAGGTCATCTTGCATAAAAATCATTAGAGAAACAGATTTTAAAACATAACCCCGGGCTTCCCTGGTGGCGCAGTGGTTGGGAGTCCGCCTGCTGATGCAGGGGACATGGTTTCGTGCCCCGGTCCCGGAGGATCCCACACGCCGCGGAGCGGCTGGGCCCGTGAGCCATGGCCGCTGAGCCTGCGCTCCGCGACGGGAGAGGCCACAACAGTGAGAGGCCCGCGTACCGCAAAAAAAAAAAACACATAACCTGAAAAGAAACAATGAGTAACGTGGCATACTGTGCTGGTACGTCTTTCTTAACAGAGCAGGTGTTCAACATGTTTAATATTCCTATTGGCTCTCTCCTGGTGTTTTCCAAGTAATGAAAATATAAAGAAACCATGTGAGGTCCATCATATATGATGAGTCTTTATTGCACAACTAATAGTCACTTTTTTTAAATTAACAAGCCCTCAGAAAAAGTAAATCTGCTCTAACACACTTGTGAAAAGCACTTACAATACATTGCAATAAGAAAACAAAGCTCATTATTTAGTGTGAGAACATCAACAATAAAAAAAAGAAAAAACCCTTCAGTGAGGAAAACAGCACTGAACTGGGAGTCAAGAATATCTGTCCCCTTGTCACTCAACTGCCACTAAGAACGAGCTCAACGCCAGGTCATATAGGAGAGCCGGGGCTAGGATCATACTCCTGTACATATTTTAGCCATTTGAGAAAATCACCCAGACTTGGTCTGAATTTCTGGCTATCTGCCTGTGTGTTCCACGACCTTTTGCTAATGGATATCTATGCTATAAATGATGTGTATTTTTTTAAGTTCCAAAGCATTTTGTTTGCCAGAACCCTGAGGTGAGTGCTCTGTCTTGGCTTGGTTTTGTTTCTTTTTGGCAAATAGTCTGATTTAAAATCTCAGGGTTCTCTCGATGTTTTCAATATGATTTTCTTCATTTTGCCAGTACTGAAATTGCCACGTGATAACGAAATCTAACCTCAGCCTGTAACATTGTGATGAGGCCCACTTCTCTCTCAGCAGAGAGGTTTCTTTTCTTTTTTAAGGGTTTGTTTTTTTTTTTGATGTGGACCATTTTTAAAGTCTTTACTGAATTTGTTACAATATTGCTTCTGTTTTATGTTTAGTTTTTCGGCCCAGAGGCATGTGGGATCTCAGCTCCCTGACCAGGGGTCGAACCTGCACACCCCTGCATTGGAAGGCAGTCTTCACCACTGGACCTCCAGGGAGGACTCCAGCACAGAGGTTTCTGACGAGCCTGAGCCAGGGCACGAATTCCAAGTGGCAGTGTCCTCACCCGCACACTGAACATCATACTACTTCCAGGCTCCAAGCTCCAGAGCAAGGCTCTGATGGGCCCGAGGAGAAGGGTGGCCGCAGTGACATTCTGGAGACTCAGTGACAATGGTCGTAACACACAAGGACACAAGTCTCCCTGTCAGAGCCCCCAGGACCACGCCAGGACACACCCTGGAGAAGCCTGCTTCACCCCAGTCAACACAGCTGTGAGCTGGGCACAGCCTTCCAGAAGCTTCTTCAGACAGATCTAGGTCCAAATCGCTGTCCTGTGACTTATGAATCACGTGCCCTGGGACCAGTAAGCTCTCCTCAACTATCAAACAGTACTTAATTCACAGGGTTATTGACGGATTAAATGACCCTTGAAGTGGCCAAGTGGCCAGTGAAAGACCTCAGACCTGGAAGATATTCAGATATTGGTAGCCATTATTAGGTTTTTTCAAGCCACCTCCACACCTTCCCAGGGACACCAGCGACCTCCTCAGAAAATAGGTTGGCAAAAGAAAAACTGCACATTTTTGCACTCAGGAGGTTTGGCCCAGGTACTGAGAGCAAGGAAAACTTTTACCTCCAAGTCAATGAATCTGGGACTTTGAGACAAAGAGTTTGTTGAATTTTGAAGGAAAGAACATCAGGAAAGACTACTGTACGTGCCCAGAAATTTCTCATCCCATCATCAGTTCCACAGACATCACACCTTCAGAAGAAAAACAGCACAGTTGCCAACTACCCCTTGGATCGCCCCTGGGTTTGGACACACTAGCATGCAGAAAAAGTCATAAAACTATGAAAGGCCTGATTGCAAAGGAAAAGATGAAAAAAGCCAACTACATATTGCTTCCATGAGTACCTCAAGACTGCAACAAGCCACATTTGGGGGGAAATTCCAAGATGGAAAATAATAGAAAGTAGAGGTATTTCACAGGATACCACAGGACACAACCAACCGTGGCCGCAAAACGAATAGAAGGATGTGATGATCCAAATATCACTTCTATTTAGCTTTGGGCCTTCCTATTGAGGAGGACTCTTTTTTGGAGCCTGACAACCAGTTTTCTTTCTCCGAGCGCAGCCCCACAGCGGCCAAGAGAAAGAGGCTGCCAAAGGGAGGAAGCAAGCAAAGCCCCACAGATTAAAAATTCACCGCAGCTAATCCACCGGCTGAGTAAGCCACACGTGGAAAAGTGGTGACGATCTGAAGATGAAATCCAGGGGGAGAAAATACGGGCAGAATGTTCGGAAGAGCTTATCAGTAATGAAAACATTTAGAAAAGCAAGCTTCCTAACAGACCATGGAGACAATTTTATTACTTGGGATTTTTAACACTGAACCAAACACACTCTCCACCTATTACTCAGGGTGCAAGGCATTGTGGGAAACACCCGGGAGGGAAACCACGTGTGTGAGAATGTCCCCAGCGAGCAGCTCTGAGCTGCACCAGCTGGAGAAAATTCTCACAAAGGAAAAAACCTGCAGTGGCTGACCCTCAACAGAATGATTCTAAGACTGGAAAGAACAGAAGCAGAGAAGTCCAAAGTGCGTTGCTTATGTCTGGGGAAACTTGATGGAAGAGAGCAGACTTAAGTGATCTTAAGACCCTGGAAAATCAATGGGGAGCGATGGCAACAGGAGGACCTACACGAGCAGGACACAGAAGTCAGAACAGGTCTAGCATGTCTGGAGGACACAGCAGGGACCACTCCTCTCATTTGCCACTGAATCTCCAGTTGGTATAGCACCAGCCATAAGTGAGAGCTTAACCACCACTGGTTAAATGAATACATGGCTGCCATCTGGGAAATGGGCCACTGGAGAAGCTCTACTAGGAAAACAATTCAGTTACCTGTTCTTATGATTCATCTCCATCTATTATTTCTGATAAAAATTACTTCCCTTCCCTTGGAAACCCCAAAACACTTTGCCCCATGCTTATGTCACCATGTGCTGTGTTAAGAGTTCAGGGGACAAAATCTGCCAACCTATGAAGTCGGTAGAATGTTAGTACAATGATATAATGGTTAAGGGCACTGGCTTTGGCCCCAGACAGATAACCTAACCTAAACTCAAACCCCAATTCTTCCACATAGTTCTGTGTGACCTTGGCCAAGTTACTTAACCTCTCTGGGGCTCAGTGTCCTCATCTCTAAAATGGTGATGACAATGGAACCTATTATATTGGGCTGCTATGAGGATTTATTGTGAAAATTCATGTAAAATACTGTAGTTGGCATAGTGCCTAGCACCTAGTAAGTGCTCAATAAATGGTTGCTATTATTATTATTAAAACTATATGTTTCCTTTGTCTTACAGAAGCCAGCTTTCTCTTTGGCATAAAACAGGAGCTCATTAAGTAATGAAGAATGCTAGATCTTTTCCACTTCTGACTTTTTAGGCAGCAGCCCAGCTCACCGTCCCTGAGCCCCAATTCTGGCACGGTGCCCCTCTTTGCAGCTTCCATATTGTGTCCCCACCATGCAGCACTATCACACTGAAGTGTAATTACATGTTTGTCCCCCCCAAAAGTTCCCCAGGGACAAGAACCACATTTTGTCTTATCAGCACTTCCATAGTGCCTGGCACAGAGCAGAATCTCAGTCTATAATATCTGATGATTTTTTTTAAAAAGAAAAAACTGTGGAATCAGTCTCACAATTCTCCAAAGTCTTATCTGAAGCCTGACCGAGGCAACTAAATGAAGGCACACTTCCAGGTGGCTTTGGCCAGACAAACCCATTGGAATTTCTAGCACCAGGACTAGTTCAAGTTTCCCTCATTCCTATGGGGCAGACCTGGCTTGTAAAGAGGGGCCCAGTTTACTCAGGGTTCAATGAACCCAGAAGTTTTCTGCAGGGTTAGGGCCTAACCCCCTGGCCATGCTAGAAGAAGAGACCTCAAACTCCAAATTCCTGGAAAGCTCTGGAAGGACACCCAGCTCTTAGCACCTTCAGGATTAACCAAGCTTTTTGGAGACCCCTGCATCTACCTGGACCATTCCTGTGATCCTAGGATGAGATCACACTTAGGGAATATATTATACATTCAAGAATTCCTACAAGAAAGGAAGGCCACCAGGAACAGCCCTGAGGGGTGGGGAGAGCGGCCACAGTGATCCTGAAGACTCAGAGGCTTCCACGTCCATGCCCCATTAGAACCCTGCCTGGGAGCCTAGCCAGCCAGGCAGGGCCCCCAGAAGTCCAAGATGAAGACATGGGCGGATCCGGTGTCTGTTAAGAGCCCACTTCCTAGTTCGAGAAGGCAACTGCCTTCTCGCTGTGTCCTCATATGGTGGAGAGGGCAAAGGAGCTCTCTGGGGTCTCATTTATAAAAGCACTAATTCCATTTAAGAGGGCTCCACCTTCATGACTTAATCACCTCCCAAAGCCCAAGGAAGGCAACTTTAACACATGCTACCATGTGGATAAACCTTGAGGATATTATGCTAATACCCACCTCCTAATACCATCACATTGGGGGTTAGATTGCAACACATGAATTTGGGGTGACACAAATATTCAGTCCATAGTGAACAGTAATTATTTCATGCCATGCAGTGACTGAGAATCTAGGTTCCTGTGTCCTACGCCAACCGAGGGGAGTCAGGCACACTTGGATATGAATATTTTTTTACCTCCTTCTTCTCACATGGGTGATTAGCCCATTGGAAGCCTGCTAAGCGGGGTCTCCTGTTGGCACCTGGTTCTGTCCCACTGCTGACTCTGTAGGTGTTCAGAGGTGGTGATGAGAGTAGAGAGGGTAATCATGACAATAATCCCAATGATGGCATCACCACCAGCACCAAACTAACACAAACTACCGGCACCCTGAAAAAAATCGGACACCCACCGCATTCAACAAAGACCACCACCCCTATTTCCAGAGCCGATACTCAACCGGTGTGCAGTGGTCCAATCAGACCAGTTGGTAAAATACTGAAATATGTCCATAGCAGTGAGTGAATAACCACAGCCCCACCCCACCCCCCCAGAGACCCACCCCCAAACGCTGACCGCTGGGGTCTCTCCTGAGATCTCCCCGCCCCCTAGAGGGACTGATGACCCAAGACCCATCCAGCCACCTAGTTCTCATCATCTTGCTTATACTCTTCCCTATTTTTTAAATTCTCTACCAGGATGACATGTCCTTTTTATAATTTGCAAAGAATTTTTCTAAACGTACCAATTGCTTAAACACTAAGAACAAAAACAACATACACTTGAACAGGCCTAGATAAAAATACTATGAAACTGGGTTTTGCATTGATGCTTTCAGCGTCAAGGCTGACCATGGCCCAACTTCTTGGGAACTGTGCCCAAAAGATGATAGCTAGGTTCCAAAGAGTATGCATGACACCAACATTTATGAGAAAGAACTATTTTAAAGCTATAATCTTTGCAACATAACATCTTCTATTTGTATAAAGCCTTACTGCACATACCTTATCTCATTCAGGCCTTACAACAGGTCTGTAATGGAAGCAGGTGTCATTATCCCCATTTAACAAACAAGGTAATCCAGACGTACAGAGGATATGACCAAGGTTCCATACTTCTGAAGCTACAGAGCCAGAACTGAACTCAGATCTCCTGACGTCAACTTCCTCCAAAGGTGTGCTGAGTCAACTCACACGTGCTCACAAGAGCCTCATTCAAGAATTTTGGAGGCTTCCCTGGTGGCAGAGTGGTTAAGAAACCTCCTGTCAATGCAGGGGAGACGGGTTCGAGCCCTGGTCAGGGAAGATCCCAAATGCCGCGGAGCAACTAAGCCCGTGTGCCACAACTACTGAGCCTGTGCTCTAGAGCCCACAAGCCACAACTACTGAGCCCGCAAGCCACAACTACTGAAGCCTAGAGCCCGTGCTCCGAAACGAGAGAGGGCACCGCAATGAGAAGCCCGCGCACCACCATTAAGAGTAGCCCCCGCTCGCCGCAACTAGAGAAAAGCCTGCACGCAGCAATAAAGACCCAACACAGCCAAAAATAAATTAATTAAAAAAAAAAAAGAATTCTGCAATCGGTTGTTAGACCAGGGGTAGCTTTAAGTGGTTCCAGTGGGAGTAGTTACACCATGGAAATCAGCAAGGTTACAAACCAGAGCTGGTTGACAGCACACCACGGGCTCCGATGGTCTCCTAACCACACCACATCCACAGAACGAGGAGGTACCTTTTTCATCCATCAGTGTTCTCTGTTCCCACTGTCCCCACTAACCAGCTTGTAAGCAGCACGATGGGGGAGAAAGAGCACTGAGTTCAGAGTCAGAAGATGCTCCAACCTCCAAGCGCCACTGGGCAACCTTTTCTCCTGACTCATCTCCTCTCAGAACCTCCATGTTCTTCTCTGTAAAATGAGGGCAATGACTGCTCCCCACTCGCAGGGCTGTCCTAAGGCGCAGCAGGAATCGTGGATGTAAAAGTATTTTGCAAACTGCAAAACACCACAGAGCTGCACAAAACTGTCTGCGAGTGCCTCAAAAAACGAGGCACGGAATTACCACATGACCCAGCAACTCCGCTTCTGGGTATGAAATGAAAGAACCAAAAGAACTGAAAGCAGGGACTTGAAGAGGGACAGCCATGCTCATAAAGCATTCTTCACAAAACCCAAAAGGCAAAAGCGGCCCCAAGTGTTCATCAAGAATGGACAGGGCTTCCCTGGTGGCGCGGTGGTTGAGAGTACAGCTGCCGATGCAGGGGACACGGGTTCGTGTCCCAGTCCGGGAGGATCCCACATGCCGCGGAGCGGCTGGGCCCGTGAGCCATGGCCACTGAGCCTGCGCGTCCGGAGCCTGTGCTCCGCAACGGGAGAGGCCACAACAGTGAGAGGTCCGCGTACCGCAAAAAAAAAAAAATTTTTTTTTAAATAGAATGGATGAACAAAATGTGGTCTAGCCATACAATAGAATATTATTCGGCCTTAAAAGGGCAGGCAAAAACCTTGAGGACATTACGCTAAATAAAATACACTAGACACAAAATGACAAAATTGTCTGATTCCACCTACAGGAGGTACCTAGAGTAGCTGAATTCACAGAGACAGAAGGCAGAAAGGGGGTTGCCAGGGGCTGGAGGGAGGGGAAATGGAGAGTGAGTGTTTAATGGAGACAAAGCTTCACTTTGGGAAGATGAAAAGGTTCTGGAGATGGATGGCGGTGATGGCTGCACAACAACATGAATGTCCTTAGTGCCACTGAACTATAGGCTTAAAAACTATTAAGATGGGGGCTTCCCTGGTGGCACAGTGATTAAGAATCCGCCTTCCAATGCAGGGGACACGGGTTCGAGCCCTGGTCCGGGAAGATCCCACATGCCGTAGAGCAGCTAGGCCCTTGCACCACAACTACTGAGCCTGCGCTCTAGAACCCGCGAGCCACAACTACTGAAGCCCACACACCTAGAGCCCGTGCTCGGCAACAAGAGAAGCCACTGCAATGAGAAGCCCGTGCACCACAACAAAGAGTAGGCCCCGCTCGCCGCAACTAGAGAAAGCCCGCGCGCAGCAACGAAGACCCAACGCAGCCAAAAATAAATAAATAAATAATTTTTTTTTAAATGGTTAAGATGGTAAATTTTAGGTTATGCATTTTTTTTAACCACAATTAAAAGACACACACACCCAAATATTATGTCTTCTATTTCCCAGCTGTCAAAGGAGCCAAGAGGGCCCTTAAAAGTCAACATCGGGGTTTTTTTATCATGACTAGGACCACAAATTCCATTGACACTGGCCATGCTAATGCAGGCAGAGCGAATCCCAGCAGCATCGTTCCTGTACACGAGGGCCAGATGCAGGCTGTCCCCAGCTTTTATACAAGGTCTGCCCCCGAAGTTCATTTTCACCTTTTGGGTGTGGTGGTTGTTCAAGGCATATTTTTTATGGAAAGTGAAATGTCTCATGGGGGTAAGGAGCCCACTCACACCTAGAGAAGCCTTGAGTACCAATGCCCAGTGAGGCTGAATTACAGTGTGAATGTCCCAGCCGGGTCCTGGGAGCCGGGGCTGTGCTGGGGGAGGAGGGGAGGGGGTAGGTCACAGAGGCAGTACTATAGCAGCCTCCCTTTCGGGGCCCAGGCCAGTCTAGGACCCAGTTTTGTTTGTTTGTTTGTTTGTTTTTGGCCACGTAGCACATGGGATCTTAGTTCCACGACCAGGGATCGAACCCGCACCCCCTGCAGTGGAAGCACAGTCCTAACCACTGGACCGCCAGGGAAGCCCCAGAACCCAGTTTATTTCATCAGTCGGTCGGCCTGGGATCCTTCTCCCAGTTGCCTCACTTGGCCTTCAACTTCCCAGTTTGGAACTCATTTGCACCTCCCCACTTCCCCCCACCTCAAAGCTCCAAAACCACAATTACCTACTTTCCTCCTGCCTTCCAGCCAAACTGCTAGTTCTTGTCAGTTTCACGTGGGAGGAAAAAGTACTTTCTTTAAAATCACTTACATCACAGATGGCTGGTCTCTCAACCTATTTCAAGGCATTCGTATCTTCTAATGTTTAAAGGCAAATTTCGAGCAGCCATTTTTATGAAGTTTAAAGAAATGGGAAGAGCCCAGGGGGGCAGGGGGCAGGGGCCCTGGGGTGTCTGCCCCCCCCCATCATCCCACCAGACCTCTCCGCTTAGCACAGCTTCATTTTCTTGCTTTTTTCCCACAACACTGTGGGCCTTGGTGGGAGGGGACAGGATTGTGTGCAGGTATCATATTTGTCGAATATGATACCTTTAGGATTCCACTTACAGCCCCTAATCCAGTTTGGAGTAAAAGCAATTTCAGTGATGTAAGCCGTGGTTATAAATGTCAGAGAGGGGGGCCTCTCAACCAGTAAAAACATTGACTCTGTCCAGTTGGGAAGCCTCTTCTTCCCATGCTCACTGCACTGCAGAGGTACCAATAATCTGTGACCCCAGACCTGGTCAGGCCATGGAAAGGTCTAACATGGAGAGGTCAAGATGAGGGATTTCACCCGATTCAGACATGAGCTCTCCGACTGTTTTACCTACATGCTGCAACCTGGGAAATTAAACTTCTGAGATCATCTCCCACCCTCCATCACACAATCCCTGATAAGGGTATTTTTGAGTAAATTGTTACGCACGTTCATGCGGTCTATACCTAGACACGTTGCCATTTTTGAAAACTCTAGCATTAAAATAAACTCACTACCTAGAGAATTTAAACTCACAAAAGTCAGTGACGTTTTGGAATACTGTAATCAACAAGTTACTTCAGTCCTCCAAGCCAAACGTTATTTTCAATAAGAAACCAAAGCAGATAAGACTGAAGCCATTCCCAGAAAGAAGCACGTTTCAGCTGCAAGAAGGGCCACAGCTGCACCAAGATCTAAGTGCTGTTGGCGACAACAGAAACTGCAGTTAGAAGAGCGTCTTGCACAAGCTGATGTAGAGATAGACTGAAGAAAAAAAAAAAAAAAACAGCTCAGGGTGCAGGGAGAGGTGCAGAGAGACAAAGCTGATGACATAACCCAGGGAGGGGATGAGTCTATGTATGCAGCAAACTAGGTCACTCAACATGCGAGCTGGCCTGGAGGACGTTTGGGGCTGAGGCTCTTGGTGAACACCAGCGCCAGGGGAACCAACCAGCCTCCTGTGGGAAGCATGTGTTGGATGGTGCAATGGACCCCCCCAAATCTGGGCAGGTGGCCTCTGAGGAGCAGGGTGTCAGCCCCGCAGGGGCTAAGGAGAGAGAAGGAGCATTTCCTGCACACGGATGCACAGCCATGTCCATGCACTAAGGGGTTTCCACGCGCCCTCATCCAACCTTCATTGCAACCCTTAGACGGGGTGCTAGTGTCATCCTGTTGTGCAGACGAGGGCACGAGGCCGAGAACGGTGACATCATTTGCCCAAAACCTAATAGCTAGGAATCAGTGGACCCAGGATTTGCACCCATGGCCTGGTGACCTCAGATCCTCCGTTCTTAGCAGCTCAGGACTGCACCCCGCGGAATATCCAGCGAATGTTCTTCCCTGGTTGACAGAGGACTTGTTGATGGTCTCTTAAATCAACTTTGCGGGGGCAGGTTAAGTATGCACTGTTCTGCATCTCTGCCCCAGGAGCTTCCAAAAATCAATTTCCAACAGACACTGACATGTTCCTCCTCACAGCGCTGGCCCTGAATATCTGAGGGTTGCTATCCTCCACCACAACTGCTGAAGGCAACTAAAACTTGATGGCAGCTGCGGTTTACTCAATCCCAGTTATGTGCCAGGCATCTCATAGATGGCACTGAATCCTTACAGGAATCCCACAAGCGGCAACTTCCATCTGCATCTTAACTCAGAAAGATGAAGGATGGACATCAAGAGGGATGCAGCTATGAAGGGTGGTGCTGGAGCTGCCTTTCTAGTACTGTTCATTGCCTCCTGACGCCTCCCCTGCCTGGCCTCAGCCAATATGCTGTCTTTAGGCTTATCCTCAAGATCTGGTGTTAACCAAGAAACGCATTCCTCCACCTCTGAATCCTGCTGAAATACTAGGAAAAACAGCACGAGACCCACAGCTGACCACTGGAGACAGGGAATGAACTTGGTCTGCCATGGAATGAACTTGGCCTGTGGCATCCATCTGGTCTGATTCGAACCTGCAGAATCCACATACTGCATAATAAACATTTTGAAAAATCAAGAAGGGTCTAACAGAAAACTAGCCCAAGGAAAAGGTGATCTCCTGCACCACAGGGAGTCAAAGGGAGGCACCCAACGTGAACTGAAAAAGAAGGTAATGTTGGCATGTCTCCCAGGGTCCATGTGTCCTTGTGCATTGGATGGACCATCTTGAGTCAGAAGAGAAACTTGCGACAGCTGAGGAGGGCTCCAGGCTTCGTGCTGGCCACCCATAAGTGGTGCGTTCTTCAATTAAAGAAATGTGTCCCCAGGGGCTGTGGGCTCCCTGGCGATTCCTGCAGAATCTCATGAGGACTGGAGGCAATGTGAGGTCCTGGGGTCCACCCTTGTGGGTGTAAGCTGTCCAATAATGTGACAGTGCCCTGCTGGACCAATGCTAAGCCCTCCCAGAGGGGAGAGGCGGAGAAGGAGAGAGACTGAAGGGGATTTACGGAGATTTATTTGGGGAAAGGAAAGATTAAAGGGATTTATGGAGACCCAGCCAAAAAAAAGCTCAACAAGTTAACCCCTAAAGTCCTCCTCTGAGAGGACAAGAAAGTCCACCTGCCAAGTCTAATTACTGTCCACTCGGTTGATCCAGAAATTTCTACTTGAGACCTAGTCTTCATTAGCCCCTCCAGGAACAAGATCTAAAAAGTGCAATTTCCCAGATCCCACCGTGCTAATCGGTAAGCCACGCGGGTTTATCTTTTCTGCAACCAAGAAAAACTTTTGGCTTTTTCTCTCCAAACATAAAACATCCTATCAAAGAAAGACGTAGCAGGAGTTTGCATGTTTATTATTTTTCACAGAACGTCTGGGCTTTAATTCCCAAATCAAGTGGGAGAGCTGTAGGTAACCTACAAGCCTGTCAAAGTGATCTTCCTGTTGATAATTCTAGAGGCAAAACCCAGCATTTTCACAGGAAGTTAAGCAGTTCGTCCAGCTGCTCAAATGTCCAGCCTATCATGACTTCCCCCTGTGACAGAACAGGAGATATTTCAAAAGCCCATCCCAGACACAAGCTCTTGGAAAGAAAGAGATTAGCCTTAAAATCCAATGGTCCCTTGGGACTTCCCTGGCAGTCCAGTGGTTGAGACTCCATGCTTCCAGAGGGTGTGGAGAAAAGGGAACCCTCTTGCACTGTTGGTGGGAATGTAAATTGATACAGCCACTATGGAGAACAGTATGGAGGTTCCTTAAAAAACTAAAAATAGAACTACCATATGACCCAGCAATCCCACTACTGGGCATATACCCTGAGAAAACCATAATTCAGAAAGAGTCATGTACCACAATGTTCATTGCAGCTCTATTTACAATGGCCAGGACATGGAAGCAACCTAAGTGTCCATCGACAGATGAATGGATAAAGAAGATGTGGCACATATATACAATGGAATATTACTCAGCCATAAAACGGAATGAAATTGAGTCATCTGTAGTGAGGTGGATGGACCTAGAGTCTGTCATACAGAGTGAAGTAAGTCAGAAAGAGAAAAACAAATACCGTATGCTAACACATATATATGGAATCTTAAAAAAAAAAAATGGTCATGAAGAACCTAGGCGCAAGATGAGAATAAAGACACAGACCTACTAGAGAATGGACTTGAGGACACGGGGAGGGGGAAGGGTAAGCTGGGACAAAGTGAGAGAGTGGCATGGACATATACACACTGCCAAATGTAAAATAGCTAGCTAGTGGGAAGCAGCCGCATAGCACAGGGAGATCAGCTCGGTGCCCTATAACCACCTAGACCGATGGGATAGGGAGGGTGGGAGGGAGACACAAGAGGGAGGGGATATGAGGTATATGTATACATACAGCTGATTCACTTTGTTATACAGCAGAAACTAACACAACATCGTAAAGCAATTACACTCCAATAAAGATGTTAAAAAAAAAAAAAAGACTCCATGCTACCAATGCAAGGGGCGCAGGTTCAATCCCTGGTGGGGGAAATAAGATCCCACATGTCGCGTGGTGTGGCCAAAGATTTTTTTTAATTTTTTTAAAATAAACAAATAAATAAATCCAAGAGTCCCTCACAAGGAGAACCCAGGAGCCCAAAGGATGTTGAGTTTTCCCTCCAAACTCTTTCCAAGAGCTTCCCAGAACATGGACAGCCCTGCTGTGCCCACAGAGCAGGTGCTCAGAAAATCCTTGGAACAAAACTGACCAAAAGCAACAAACAGCATCTTTCTTCCAACCCCAAATCCCTGGCGAATCTCACATCCCACACCCAACCTACCAGCAATTCCTATCGGCTCTCCCTTCCACATGTTTCCAGAATCCAACCACTTCTCATCACCCCCAGAGTAGCACCCCAGTCCTCCACCACCATTCTCTCTCCCCTGGATGGTTTCCATAGCCTCCGAGCTGGTCTCCCCGCTTCTGCCCTTGAACCTATCCATTCATTCTCAACACAGCAACCACAGCCATGATGGAAACACCTGAGTCAGGTCAAGGTACACCTCTGCTCAAAACAGCCCTTGCTGTTCCCTCCGACCGGAACATTTTACCTTTAGCTATCCCAATGCAGCCTCCAGATCTTTATTCAAATAGCAGCTCTTCAGCCAGGCCCTCCCTGGCTACCCTGCTTCAAGCCACCATCACCTCCCCCTCCCAAAAATCCCCGTTCCCTGCTTCATTTCTCCCCTAACGTGTATACTAGATAACATACTCTACATCTTCCTGATTCATGTTTTTTTTTTTTTAATTTTCTGCCTTCCTCACCAGAATGTGAGCTCCAGGAAAGCAGGCATTTGTGTCTGCTTGTTCGCTGCTGTACTCCCCGCTACCGTGCACCGGTGCCTAGAATATAGCAGGTGTTCAATAGATATTTTTAAATGTACAAGAGGCTGAATTTATATCACACCTCAAACAAAGGGCTGAAAAATGCAAACTTCTAACCAATGACGCAGCTGGGATACCCTCGGGGGGCACTCTGGGGGCTGCCCACCTCTCTGCTCCTCTGGGTAATATTCTTTTAAATGCTTTTCACAGACTAAAATTTTGAGTAGTCTCAGAAAAATTACTCTTAAATCAGTCGGTCAAACACACAAATCACCTCGGGTAGCTCTGCAATCTCCCTCTCCCCCTACACCCACGTGCACACACCTGCCTCGCACAAAAGAACAGGTGAGTCTGTGTTCTACCCGGGCTTTCAGATAAATCAATAATCTGTGTCCTCAACAGGTGTACTGATTGAGCAATTTCAGAACAAGGCATGTACGGAAGATACTAGTGGGAAAAGACAGCGCTGGTCCCACAGAAATTTCTATTTATGCTCCTCCTAAAGCAGCACCCAGCAGGCCCTCATTTCATGAAAAAGCAAAGGCACTGTGCTACTGACATCAAGTGGGATAACACTTCCTGTCCTGAGCTGTATCACTTTGCTACTAGCCTGGGCATAAAAATGTCCCTCCAAATAGGGCTAAGCTGCTCTAGCTACACACGAAAGCTCCCGAAAAATTATAGTGAGTGCCTTCGTTACCTAGACAAGCCAAAAAAATCTTAGGGTTGTAAGGGCACTTGAAAATCATCCCATCTTCCTTGCCCTCCCCCTGATTTTACAGGTGAGGAAGCTAAGACCAGGTCATGTGGAAAAATGACCAAGCATCCCACAGGCCACACACCCCAGCAGCGGCTGAGTCAGACCGTGAGCCCAGGCCCAAGGCCTCCATGGTGCCCGCTCCAGCCCCCCACAAACAGCAATTACTTCAACACAAAACATTCGGTCTGTAAGAAAAGCGTGTATTCATACCCTGCAGAGATGAAGATCTATTTTCCAGAACATGCCATTTCCATACTCTGGGGGAACAAATGAGGTATATTGGGAGAAGCATTCTGTGTCAACTCTCAGGGCCTCCTCTGTTCAGATGCCTTTCATGGCGTGGCAATTACAGAAGCCACTTCCATGAGTCTGGGGTACTTCCTGGACACCACGGTCAAACCTTTCTTCCCATCAGTATCTTTCTCCAAATGGCCTATTTTCATTGTCTTGGTTCAGAAGACGTGGAAAGACACCTACGGTAGAGATGGCCTGAACGGCCTCGGCAAACACTCCACAGAAATGTTTACGACTCCTAATTGCTGTTACACAACATTTATTTGATCCCACATTAATCTGGCGTGCCAGGCAGGGATCTGAAAACACGGCCTTGATTAATAAACAGTAATTATGCCTTCCCACCCTGTTCAGAGCCAGGGTTAGGGCCTGGGATTCCCCTTCAAAGGGAGCCACACTGAAGGTCGTAAGTTGAGAGGTTTCTCCTGAAGCCTGACTCAGGGGTGCATCAGAAAACCCAGGTCCAAACCACACAGTGGGTTCCTTCCCCTATGCTGTCCTTTGCTTCCTCCAGCTCTCTTCCCACCCTTCTGGGCCACCCTTCACTCCCATTTGGCTCCCACCCTCCAGCAAGGTCCCGCTGACCACATGGTCTAAATGGCTTGACCCTCTGGCCTTCAACAGTAGAGGTTGTGCTCTGCATGGAAAGGTACCGGGATCAGGCAGCCAGATATCAGATTACAAGGTTTTGCCAAGTGAGTGCTCCTTGAGCCTTCACAGTGCTTTATTTTAAAAGCATTTTAACACTGTGGGCTAACAATCTGGCTCCTGGCAGGGCTTTCCTGCCTTAGGATCCTAAAGGCATATGGTAAAAGTGTGACAAACAAAATGATTGGGCCTGCAGAGTACCTTGGAAATGAATCCCAATTGTAACTGTTGACACCCTTGACTGATGCTAGGTTCCACTGCAAACAAGTGTAGAGCCCAAAGCCAAAATCCACACTAACAGAACCAGAAGTGACCTCTATTTAGACTCAGGTCAAGATCACTGGACTTGGCCCAGGGCGAAACAGGCATCCTGAACTTTGGACCACTTCTAGAAAGTCCAAGAGACAAAAAGGTGTTGATAACCCAAAAGCTTTCACATGTTACATGTTTGGATAATTAGGTTTTCTTTACCTTAATATTAAAATTAGCTTTCCAAATACTAAAGTTAGTCAAGTTATTATTAACATTTGCTGTTACATAATCCACAGAGGGGCTCAACCCCACATGCATAATGACAAGTTGTTCTGCCTAGATTCGAATATCAGCTCCACTTAATAAGTAGCTCCGGTTTGGCAGGTCACATAATTTCTCTGCTGCCTCAGTTTTTCCATCTGCCAAGTGGGGATAAAAGTAAATACCCACTTCATCAGGTTAACATGAGAGTAAAATGAGTTACTATACCTAAGGCACTTAGAATAACAACTGGTTCTTGGTATTCATTTAATAAAGTCACCTACCTTTACTACTACTACTATTATTATTATCATGCTATTGAGTGAAAACATTTTTTTTTACATCTTTATTGGAGTATAATTGCTTTACAATGGTGTGTTGGTTTCTGCTTTATAAAAAAGTGAATCAGTTATACATATACATATGTTCCCATATCTCTTCCCTCTTGCGTCTCCCTCCCTCCCACCCTCCCTATCCCACCCCTCCAGGCGGTCACAAAGCACCGAGCTGACCTCCCTGTGCTATGCGGCTGCTTCCCACTAGCTATCTACCTTACGTTGGGTAGTGTATATATGTCCATGCCTCTCTCTCACTTTGTCACAGTTCACCCTTCCCCCTCCCCATAGCCTCAAGTCCGTTCTCTAGTAGGTCTGTGTCTTTATTCCTGTCTTACCCCAAGGTTCTTCATGACATTTTTTTTTCTTAAATTCCATATATATGTGTTAGCATACGGTATTTGTCTTTCTTTTTCTGACTTACTTCACTCTGTATGACAGACTCCAGGTCTATCCACCTCATTACAAGTAGCTCAATTTCATTCCTTTTTATGGCTGAGTAATATTCCATTGTATGTATGTGCCACATCTTCTTTATCCATTCATCTGTTGATGGACACTTAGGTTGCTTCCATGTCCTGGCTATTGTAAATAGAGCTGCAATGAACGTTTTGGTACATGACTCTTTTTGAATTATGGTTTTCTCAGGGTATATGCCCAGTAGTGGGATTGCTGGGTCAGAGTGAAAACATTTTGATCATTTTATTGTTTGTGTTTCACTCTTCTAGAACCCCTGTCAGCACTACAGGACCATAGCGGGAAGCTTCTTTTCAAAGAATTCTTTCCAAGACAGAAGGCAAAGCTTTGGAACCCTAACAGAGACCCATCCCCAGGTTCACGGGGAATGTGGCCAGAGTCCAAGAGGTTGTTCTGCAAGAGGTGTACAGTCTCTCCGTCACCATGAGTCAAGGCCCCATCCTGCCCAGAGGTGGAACCACCAGCAGTCACACCCAAACAGCACCTGCCACAGCAGGAGCCACTCAATGAAGCCACAGCTCATGGGGCTGAGCAGCCCAGCCACGGCAGAGGGGCAGCTACCCGGCTCTCCGGGGAGCAGGAGGCAGTCAGGGGAGCTGCATCCGTCTGCTTGGAGGCTGCAGGCAGAGGGACCAGCTCGAGGGGCTCGGGTGGAGATGCGCCTGGCAAAGGAACGCATTCTCTCATGATGAGACTCCACTCTCTCCCATCCCCTCATCTGAGGCGATCGGTCTCAGGACGACCAGCAAGCACACGCTTCTTCTTTCTCAGCAACTTAAGCACCTCAGAGTCACTACCCCAAACCCAAATAAACCTCAATGATAATTTTCTAAAGTTATGGACAAAACCTCACCCCTTAACAGGCCATGCTAAGAGGCAGCCCCAAGCCCCTCTCTACGAAAAGGCTAAGTCCCTTCTGTTTTTTTCCAACAGACAGAAAGTCTACACCCACAGGTAGACTGTGTTCCTGAAGCGAGCACAACGGCTGGGAGACCCTATTCTCATCCTCGGCAAGTGTGCGCCCCCAGAATCAGAAGCATGGCAGGGATGCTACCTCACAACCTGGGCTCTGGGGGACCACTGCAGATGCGCGGCTGGGGGAGGGAAAATGACCAAACAACTCAGTGGACCCTGAGTATGGGACAGAAAACAATCTGGGTTTGAAAATGTGGTCCTGGAAAAGCAAACCAACCACAATAACAAGTAAAGGGGGTTTAAGGAAGACAGGAGAGAAGAGCACACTGATTTCTGTTATGAAACACCTCGTCTATTCCTTCCCAGCCTAATTAACACCTCCATGAACCCCTGCAAAACGTTCGGTTCATACAGCACATATGTGTATGAATGTATATGCTGACAGATACCAATCACATGAGGGGAGAAAATAACTCCAATTTCAGACTCTTCCAGCAGTGCCGGTTCTCTTTCACTATCAGCCTCCCTACCTATTCTGAGGCACTCCACAACAAAACAAACAAAAACCAACTCCTGGGCAGAAAGGGAACAGCAGCTGAACGGAGCAGCACATGCTCGGAGCCTTCCTGCCATGGACTTCTGGTTACTCCGCCACCAGCCTCGGACTACACACAGCCCTAGAGAGAAACCACCGGTACAGCGACCCTCGCAGACCCTCCCTTGGCGACCCGCACCCCAGCGTGTGCTGCCGAGCCTGGTGAAATGGACAGACGCTCAGGTAAGGCTCTGCCCACACGTGACCCTGAACACTGCGAAATTCCTCCCTTCCTTAATTGCGCGGCCATCCAAAGTCTTGCCTACACCTAGTACGTGAAGATGTCAATTCTATAAGGATACATAACGGAAGGACAGAAATGGGAATGCCTGGAGCCCGATTTTCTCGTGACCACGTCTCTCGCGGACACGGTGCACCCATGCACACAGTGAGTAGACGCACGCAGCCAGTAAACAGGAATATCCACCATGCTCAGCCCACAGTCACGCGCGGGGAGAAGTCGAGAGGGCGGCGGTGTCAGGGAAGTGAAAAGTCGCCCGCCTGCGGCTGACCCCGAAAGCCCAGAGCCTCCCCCGCCCAGGAGCGGCTCCCACCCGGGCCCGCGGGGCGACCCACGCGGCCGGCACGCAGGGGGGCA
The DNA here is from genome assembly GCF_005190385.1 of Monodon monoceros. Taxonomy (NCBI): domain Eukaryota; kingdom Metazoa; phylum Chordata; class Mammalia; order Artiodactyla; family Monodontidae; genus Monodon; species Monodon monoceros. The sequence goes on from NW_021703778.1 coordinate 19,748,906, forward strand.
CGCAGAGCCGAGAACTGGACAATGAGGACGCGGCGACCCGCCGGTTCCTACCGCGGTGGCGGTGGCAGCGGGAGCCACCTCTGCACCCGCGGCCGCTGCCATCTCCACCCTCTACTCCCCGGTCCCCACTTACGTTCCGAGGGTCTCCTTAAACTCGAAGATTTTCTTGATGTCTTCAGCTTGCTTTTTCCAGGAGGAGCTGCTCTCGCCGTTCTCCCGGGCCATGGCAGACGAGGCCGGCGTGCGCAGAGGGCGGCGAGGCGGAGCGGCCGGGGACGCGGGGGGCCGGGGTGGGCGCGCGAGGAGGGGGCGCCCGA